>NW_004524628.1:13200743-13235948 GCF_000260255.1 Octodon degus
CCTGCGTCTGTCCGCGGGGTGTCCTGCGTCTGTCCGCGGGGTGCCCTGCGTCTGTCCGCGGGGTGCCCTGCGTCTGTCCGCGGGGTGCCCTGCGTCTGTCCGCGGGGTGTCCTGCGTCTGTCCGCGGGGTGCCCTGCGTCTGTCCGCGGGGTGTCCTGCGTCTGTCCGCGGGGTGTCCTGCGTCTGTCCACGGGGTGCCCTGCGTCTGTCCACGGGGTGTCCTGCGTCTGTCCATGGGGTGTCCTGCATCTGTCTATGGGTGCCCTGCATCCACTGGGACTGGCTGGGCTGGGTCAGTGGCAGCCCACAGGCTGGCTGTGTGCTCTTAGGAGGCATGCCCCCTGCAAGTCCAGGGTGACTTCAGGTCAGGACTTGGGGTGCCCTCTGGGATGGACGGCTGTGGGGTCCAGGTCAGAGCTGAGCTGCAGAGAAGGCTGCTCCGGCCCTTCGGTGGTGGCTTCCTCCTCATCTCTCGTTTCTGCTCCACTGAGACTCAGCAGAGGTCTCTTGAGCCCCTGGTGTGCTGTGGCAGCGTGTTGTGACCATCCTGTAGGAAGCTGTGCTTGCTGTACATGGCCTGGGCTACTGTGAGAACTCAGTCTGCAGTGGCCAGGGAGCCACCAAAGCCACAGGCCACTTCTCTGGTCACTTTTGGCCCTGACTTCAGTGGGGTCCTGAGGCTTCCACATTTGGAGGACACAGCCACTTCTCTATCCTGACTTCATCACATCCCCCCTTGGCCACCCCAGTCCTTCAGGAGCCCAGGGATGTTTTTTGTGTTTGAAACCTCTTTACAAACACTGCCTCAGTTCCTGCTGGTGCAGCCAGACTTCCGTGCTAATGGTGTCCCTGTGAGACTCCCATGTGGCCTTGAGCATTTAGTTGCCATCTCTCAGGCTTGGGGCCCTCCTTAGGTGAACCCCAAAAGGGCTCCTCTGCCCCTCCTTCAGGGTCATAGACAGGATTGGGCTCAGTCAATGAACTCGTTACTTTCTCCTGTGCAATGGCTTTGGGACATTTACATTGTCTTCCAGGCGTTTTTTTCTTTTTCTTTTTAACCATAAAATGAAGCTGGGACTGGGATTACAGAGACAATACATTTGAAGAATGAAGCTCAGCAGAGAAGTGCTGTATCAGCTGCCTGGCCACCTTTCCACTGGTTCACTCAGACAGGACACCACTTAGGTCATCTGGATGCTTCCAAGAACATCAAACTCTGACTGAGACACTGAGGGCTCCGGGCCTGCTCTCTGTGCTTCTCCTTTCCAAGCTTCCTGCTTTGCTTGTGTGCACAGCCTGAGCCTCAAACCTGGCCCCTGTGCCTTGGGCAGCAGAGCCAGTACCTGGACAAGTCCTGAGGGTTCCTCCTGCATAGTAGCTCCTGTGCCCCCTCTGTGTGCCCTCCTCAATGTGTCCTGTCCAGGAAGTGTTCTAGTACGCACTGGACTCAGGGTGTGGAGAGGGATAGGGAGCAGGAAGCACCAGGACCTGTCTTTCCCTCCCTGTGACCTCAGCTGGGGTCAGAGACAAGGGGCAGATGACAGTGTGGGGCCACAGAGCCACAGGCAGGCTGAGGCCAGGCCAGGTCGGTGTCTGCACTGGGCCAGGCTGTAAGCTGAGGGCACCCAGGGCTGCTGGTGACTGTCTCTGGGCTCTGTTTCACTTCTGCTTCTTAGAAACCTTGGAATGGAGGAAGCAGGGACAGGGAGCCATGTGGCTCCCCAGAGACCAGGGCTGTGGCCACTCATGTACAGTGGCACTGTCCTGGGGCCTCTGTAAGTGACACTGACTCAGGGATCACTTAGGAAGGTGAAACATGAGTGTGTGCATCTAGCCTTGCCCAGAGCTGCTGTAGGGACTCCAGGGTTCAGCGCCTGTGGCCTCCCAGGTTACACACTCAGATGCTTGCTGTGAGTTGTGTCATTCACTGAACTTTACGGTGAGTGGTATCAGTGGGTGAGGGAAGGACAGGGAGGCCAAATGCGGCCAAATGTCTGCACTGTGATCCCCAGCTCTGTCCTTAATAGAGGCCTGGTGGCATTAATGTTCCTTCTCCAGGTGGGATGAATACACAGACTGGTGAATGCATTAGAAGTATGGTTAAGGCCGTCTGGATGGGAGGTGGGCTGTGTCTCCTGAATTCTTGCAGATAAATTGCCCAATAAGCCTTGGGAGGAACATGCTTCATGGCCCAATCACAACCTCTTAGGACACCCCAGAGACTCTTGCATGTTGAAGAGAGACCCAGACACATGACGGCTGGTGGCTGCTGGTGCATTTCCAAAACTCAAGATATAGGGACTAGGGAAGGCAGCAGGTAGCTGTCTGCTGGGCCCAGGGACCCAGAGTCCTTGACACCAGGCCTGTGGTGAGATCGAGCCTTGCATGTGAAGGGGAAATGCACTTCCCTTGCAGGGTCCTCACGTGCTGCTGCGCCTGGACGTGCGCCCGCCCCTCTGACATCAGTGACAGCTTTGGAGTCAGCTGGTTTGCTTCCCCATCAGCCTAGCAAAGGACTGGCAGTGCATCACCCTGGCTGACGCCAGCTTCCACCTGTGCTTGCAAAGGGTGTTTCACTGGCAGAGGCTGTATGTATCATCACGGGCAGAGCTGCTTCTGCATTAGCATTGAGCACTCCGGCTGCAAACCCTGGGTGTTCCCTCCTGGTGCTTTCCAGGCAGCAGTTACCAAGTGGTAACATGGAGCAGGCTCCCTGAGCCCACGGGCACACGACTGGTCACTGCACATCCAGTACACCTGATGGGGTCGTTGGGAGGTGCATGGAGGGTGTGTGCACCAGTGAGGGCAGGTTGCATACCGTCAGCACCTTCTCCAGGAGCAGAGGCAGCACATCTGGTCCATGCTGTCTTATATGTGGAACCTGCTGGGTGTTCTAAGGACAGGCATTTCTCGATGGGCTGCAATCCACGGAGCAGTATCCTCTCCTTGTCCTGTGCAGGCTGTAAAGATTGATGACAGATTAGAGACATGACCTAGCTTGTGAAAGTTGGCCACATTTTTCCGGCCCTGTCCTGGGGGCTAGAGTGTCCAGTGGCCAAACCAGGCTCCATGCTGGCAGTCCAGACGTGGGGGAGTGAGCATTTCCTTCTGGGGCTGCCTCTGTAGTGTGGCATAGGTTAGTGGAGCACTGTGGACCCAGGTGGTCGCTGTGTCTCTGTGGGTAGTGGCTAGCTCCTTGTCGTTTAGGGTTCTTCCAGCTTGGCTCCCACAGCAGAATGGTACCAGCGAATATCCAGAAAGAACAAACTCTTTCAGTCACTCCTTGGTCGAGAAGCAGTGTGGCGCCTGTGCCTGGGGCCTCAGCAGGCACCATCCTTGGCCCTCTGCATGTGCTGGCACCATGGGTGAGCTGCACTTGTTCTGAACTTTAGATACGTGGACTCACAGATGCGTACCTGTGTCCATCTCTGCTTTCAGGATTGCATTTGTGAGCTCCAACCCACATCATCGTGGGGAGCTGTCTTTTGCCCCTTTCCCTTGCTCTAGTGCTATTAGCTGTTTTTAATAGACCTAGTTTCTTTAGATCAGTTTTAGGTGCACAGAAGTAGAGAGAGGCCCACTTGTCCCTGTGCTAGGCACAGCCTCCTGCTCGGGAGGGGTGTGTTTCTCACTATCTGTGACCCTGTGTTCATAGCACCAAGGCTCTCAGTTCATGGGGCGCCCTCCTGTGTTGTGCATTCTGTGGTTTGGACACGTGTGTCTTGACAAGTGTCCACCGTCATCAGGCCCTACAGAGCAGTCTCACTGCTTGATGTCCTCTTCTGCCGCTTGCCTACTCAGGCTTCTGCAGCCACTGCCTTTCTCGGAATGTCACGGCTGACTGCTGGTGTGCAGCTATTCATTTGTTGCTGAGTAGTATTGTCTGCTGGGCCACAATTTATTTCTCTCCTTACTTGCTCAAGGATATCTGGATCCCTTCTGAATTCTGGTCATTGTGAGTAAAGGTGTATGAACTTAAATTTCCAGCTTCGTCAGTCAGTGCCAAGGGCGTGACTGCTGGGTTGGTGAGTGTGCAACTCTGCGGCAGGAAGTGGGTGCCCTTGCCCCCTTCTCCCTGGTGCTTGCTGTTGGAGGTGTTCTTCAGTGTGTTGTGTACCTCACCGTTGTTTTCATTGTGTTCCCTAATGACATGTGGTGGGGAGTGTGTTTCCTCATCCTTATTTAGTTTCTGCATGTTTTGGTGAAATGTCGTTAAGGTCTTCAGCATACTCTGACTCAGATTCCTTCTTTTTGTTGTTTTGAGAATTCTCATCTGTTTCGAATGACAGCCGTTTACTACAGTGTCTTTTGTAGATATTCTCTCCCAATCTGTGGCCTCTTTCGTGTTTTCCTTATAGTGCCTTTTGCAGAGTGCAGGTATTTTAAGAAAGTGTACCTTCTCAGTTCTTTCCTCTGTGGACACTACCTTTGGTGTTGCACACAAAATGTCATTGGTGAATCTAAGATCCTTTGGGTTTTTTCTTCTGTTATCTTCTAGGAGCTTTATAGTTTTGCATTTCATGCTTAGCATGCGTCCCATCAAATTAGGATTTGTGGGTATGTGAAATCTTTGTCTGTGTCTTAGCTCCAGGGCATCCAGTTTTCCCATCACTGTTGACAAAACCGTGTTTGCTGTGTGTTTGGGCTCATGTGGATCTACTCCTGAGTGGCCACTCCATTCTGTTCCCCTCGCCTGGTTTTTCTCCCACCGTGTCTTGGTTTCTGTGGTTTTCCTGGCAGTCGGCTGCTCCAGTGAGCCGGCTTTGGGCTCCTCAGTACTGTGGGGCTGCCCTGAGTCCTCTGCCTCCGCAGGAACTCCAGGACCAGCTGGCTGGTCGTAAAACAGCGTACTGATGCTGCAATAGGGATTGCATTGACAGCACAGGTCGAGCTGGGGAAACTGATAAATACCTATAAACTTGGAATATCTCTCTATTTACTTGATTTCTTTGACCAGAGTTTTATAGTCTTCTTAATACAGATCTTGCACATATTTGGTTAGATTTAAGCATTTCATTTTCAAGGTGATAATATAAAAGTGTCTTTGTGTTTTTAATTTTAAATGTCACTTATTTGTGGCTGGTGTACAGGAAAGTCATCAGTATCTGTAGATTACCTTGTACCTGCAACCCTGCTGTTCTCATTCATCAGTTCCAGAAGTCTTTGCTTAGTTCTGTTGGGTTCTTTATGTCAGTATCTGAAAACAAAAGTACTTTTATTTCTTTTTTCCCCAATACCTTCCATTTTTACTTCTTGTTGTTTTAGATGGATCTTACTTATGATGTTGAACATTGAAAGGGAACAATCTTGCTCTATCAGCGCTCTTCATGGGACTTTACGGCTAAGGATGATGTTAGCTGTGGGCTTATTTACAGTCGTGTTCTGAAAGTTTCCTTTCTTCATGTATTTAGTACAAGGTCTTCAGGATCTCGCTACTCAGATTGGACTCATAGTGATCCTCCTGTTTTCAGCCTCCCCACTGCTGGGGTTACAGGCGCGCACCACACTCAGTCTCGATTGCCATCTCAGCGTGCCCAGGGGGCGGAGCCCACCCGGCACTGGGAGTTCCCTTGCATTCTCAGTTTACTTATAGTTCTTATCCAGTGGACACTGGGCTTTGTCGGTGCCTTCTCCACGTCTACTTAGATGACCTGTAGTATCTTTCTTTAGGTCTGTGCAAGTCAGGGCTGCAGTAACGATTTTGACCCGAACCAGCCACACACCCCACTGGGTGATTGTGTGTATTTTTTATGCCTTGTTGATTTGGTTTGCTAACTTTTCTGAGGATTTTGGCAACTGTGTCTATTAGACACATGGATCTGTGCTTTGCTTGTCGTGCCTTTGTCTAGGTTGGGTTTAGGGTAGTGCTGGTCTCATGGAGCGAGTTCTGGATGGCCCCTCTGTGCTGCCTTCCGGCAGGTGGGAGAGAATGGGTGCCATTTCTTCTGTAAATGTTTGTAAAACTCACCATTCGATCCATTTGGGTTTGGTGATTTCTGTTGGAAGTTTGTCAATTATTGATCTAATTTTTAACAGAAAGAGATTCATACAGCTGTTTCTACTACTACAAAGTGCTCAGCAGCTTGTGCCTTTCAAACCCTTGCTCCATTTTATTTGGCTTACTGAATTTGTGGACACAGAGTGGTCCATGTCATTTCCTGATTGTACTTTTATGTCCGTTGGATGTATAGTGATATGAATGATTTGTATCTTGTCTCCTGTTTTTCTCAGCCTACCTAGAAGCTTTCTGGTTTTCTTGCTCTTTTCAAAGAATCTACTTTTGTTTTAGATTTTGTTTTTAATTTCATTGAAATTGAAACTTTTCAGTTTCATTGATTTCTGCCCTAAGTTACACATTTATAACTAAGACTGCTGATTTTACATCTTTCTACTTTTCTGACACATACATTCAGTGCTATGAATTTTCTCCTAGACATAGCTTTTCCTATATTACACACAATTTTGGTGGGTTATATTTTAATTTTCATGTAGTTAATGTTTTAAAATTTCTCTTGAATTTCTTCTTTGATCCAAGTGCTACTAAGATATATATTTATATATTAAATGTATTTAATAAAGGTCTATAGGGTCTCACTACACAAATAGAACTTGTAGTGATCCTCCTGTTTTCCGCCTCCCAAGCACTGGGATTACAGGCGTGTGCCACCATGCAGTCTCAATTACTGTCTCAGAATGCCCTGGGGTGGGGTCAGAATGACACACTGGGGATTGAACCTTAGTCCCTGCATCTGCCTAAGCAAGGAAGTGTATTGTTAAATCTCCAAGTATTTTGAGATTTTCCAGCTATCTCTGTGCTATGGATTTCTAATTTAATCTGGCTGTGATCTGTGAGTAGTCACTATATAACTTCTTCTCAAATCTGTTAGGGTGTAGTCTGTGGCTCTGACTGTCATCTGCCTTGTGCATGTCCCTGAGAGCTTGAGAAGACTGTGTCCTGGTGGTGTGGGGGGCAGCCGTCTATGGGTGTGGCTGGCATCCAGCTGACCCGTGGTGCTTCGAGTCCACGCCTCCTCCCTGGTTCCCGAATGCCGGTCTGTTATTGATACTGGAGGGTCTGAGTCTCTAATGATAACAGAACAGTCATCTGTTTCTCCTGGCAGTGCTCTTGCCTTGTGCATTACTCTGCTGGGCGTGTGCGCACGTTAGGTGCTGCTGTGTCCTCCCGGAGAATCGCTGTGCTGTCTTTACCCCTGACAGATCCTTGCTGTGAAGTCTGCTTTGTCTGAAATGTGCTTGACCATCTTTGGCTGCTGTTAGGACAGTGTATCTCTCCCGCCCATTTCCTCGTAAGCCAGGTATGTATTTAAAGTTTGTTTCTTGTAGATACAGAAAATTTCTGATCAGCTCTGAGAGTTGCTATTTTAAAAATTTTTTTATTCATTTTAATGAGAAAAAAATAGCAATGCAACAGTTTCAAAACAGATTAGAAGGACAGTTGTAATAATATATTACATATTGTTGTCTTCATAGTAGTTATTCAAAGGTCAAGATGTAGACATGTTATCTTGTCTGAACACTATTAGTAAAAACCTTCTCACTGAACTAAGAGAATTTAGCTATATATCTATCCTAAAATATATATGTATATATTCACTACAAAATGATCCTTTATTTATATTCCCTTTTTTTTTGTTTTGTCAGAGATGGGTGTTCCATTGCAGTTAGGGAAGCTGTATTTGGAGAAGTCCTTGAAGAACCTTCGAGAGTTGCTTGTAACCTAAGCACTTTTATCATTGCCATAAGTGGTGTAGTTGGGTTTTCCCCATTGGTTTTTACCTGTGCATTTATGTCACTGATGTTTTACATGCAGCTGGCTTTTACCCCACTAGTTACTGTTTTCTGTCTTTTCTCTTATTTTTTGTTCCTAATTTGTTTCTAATCATTTTTTTGACTTCTAGGATTTTAAGTCCACATTTTACAAGATTCCTTTTTGTCTCCTTCTCTGCGTATCAGTTTACTTCTTTTGTTTTTAGTTTTGGTGGTAGCCCCAAAGCTCAGTATGCACGTGTGACTGCTCTGGCCCACATCCATGCAGCCCTCACCACCTCATGGTGCGGGGGGTCCTTCAGGAAGCAAGGGATAGATTCTCGCTGCCTGGGCCATGTTGTCTCCCTCTCCCTTCCACATGGGGTATATGTATATGAGTGGACGTGTGTGTGTGTGACCAAACATACTGTTCACATTCTTCTGCACACACTCTTATTTGTTAAATTAAGAATCATAAGTTTTCATTTTCATGTCTCTTGTTTTTCCTTTGCGCCCTCCTTTCCTTTTGTGGATCTGGGTTTCTAACATTTACTATTTTTCTCCTTTCTAAAGAATTTATTTTAGTGTTGCTTGCAAGGCAGGTCTATGAAACAAATTAACAAATTAATTTTTGTTGTCTGAGAAACCTTTATTTCTCCTTCAGTTTTGAAAATATTTCCAGAGAATGTACAATTCTAGTCAGTGGCTTTTTCCCTCTGTGTACTTTATTTCTCTCCACTTTCTTCCTGCTTACATTTTTTTAGAAGTCAGATACAATTCTTATTTTCACTTCTTTTATAGGTAAACTCTTACTCTCACTTTCTGGATTTTTCCTTTGTCTTTCATCTTCCATAGGCTGAAAATGATGTCCTGAGTGTAGATTTCTAGCTTATCCTGCTTTATTTTCTCTGAGCTTCCTAGATTTGAGATTTGAGATTTGATATCTAGCATTAATTTGGAGAAAATGATAGCCATCATTATTTCAAATATTTTCCCTTTTCTTTTTTTATTATGTACTTGGCACAGTCTCACTATGCAGCTCGGACTTGCGGTGCTCCTCCTGTTCTCAGCCTCCCCAGCACTGAGATCGCAGGTGTGCACCACCACGCCTGGTCTCGGAGGCTGACGCAGCATGCCCCAGGGGTGGCGCTGGCGCAGCACGTGGTGTTGGTCGGTCCAATCCTGGCCCTTTGTTTGCCTAAGCAGGCGCTTAGTCCACTGAGCTATCTCGCCAGCCCCATTTCTTCTTCTTCTGATTTCTCATGTAGCTGCTCTAAAGTTCCCAGATACAGTATTGTGTTTGCTTGCTTGTTTTCTCCCTTCCTTCCTTCCCTCCCTCTTTCTTCCTTCCATTCCTTTCTCTTTGCTTTTCTGTTTTGGATGCTCCTGTCAGGATGCCTGAGCTCAGAGGCTCTTCCCTCAGCCATGTGCCATCTCCTAAGATCCCTTCAAAGGCACCTGTGTGTCGGCTAATGCTGCTGAGTAGCAGCATTCGTAGGGTTTTTCTTAGACTATCCACCACACTGCTCACACTGCCATCTGCTCTCTGTGCTGTTTCCATGACGCCTGAAGTTTCTTCTTTGTGGCTATTTTAAATTCCCTGTCTTAGATCTGACCTGATGGTAAGATTTGTTCTTCTTCCTGATAACTGAACAAGTTGTTCTGCACACAAGGAGTGGCCGTGAACAGCCCTTCGCAGGTGGTGGTCAGGAGTGTGGGGTGGGTTCTGGCGGCCAGTAACGGTCTTGGCTGTGATTCCTGAGCTTCTCAATACCCCATCCTTCCTTGTAGCCAGGGCGGCTGGAGATGGCTGTTGGGTAGCTTGTTTAGCTGCAGGTAACTCACAGGCCAGGCTCTGGTTAGCCAGTGTCCCCACCAACCCCTGAGGAAGAGCAGGGTGCCCTGGTGTGTGGAGGTGGCTCCTTTTTTGCCTCCTGTGGACACAGGTAGGTTTTCCCGGATATTTCCTGCAGAACCAGAAGGTCTTCCACGGGTGAATCTCCTGAGGTTGGCCTTGTGTCTGGGTTGCCCTAGACCCCCACTGCCTGCCTGCCCCTGGTGATTGCTCCCCCTGGTCCAGTTCCCTGGGTACACTCTCAGGCTCTGTGTCTCCCGCCATTACCTGGCAGCAGCTGTGGTGGTGAGCAAGGTTTACCCGGTTTGCCAGGTCTGAGAAGCTTAGTTGGTTTTCAGCTTATTAAGCTTTTTATGTGTCTTGGGGTGAAGTGGTGCCTTTCAGTGTCTTAGGTGCCAGGTGAAGCACCCACCTCCTGTGAGATGGAGTGTGTGTGTCTGTGGGTTTACAAGCCAAGTGGAGTCCCATGTGACTCACCTTGTCTATCCTTCTACTGAGAAGCGTTTGTATTTTTAATTTTTACCTTACTTCAGGGATCTGCAGTAACTTGTCCAGTTGGGTGCTTTTGTCTCTGTCCCCCGCCCCAGCCTTTGTCAACCAGTTTCCTTTGTACTGAAGCCAAATAAAATTTTGATATTTGATTTTTCAACTTTCTTAAAGAGTTCACAGTTACAAGTGAAAATATAAAATACAGAGCATCATCCAGAAACACAAGAAAATCTTAGGGCTTTTGTTTGCGCCCTGTGCTTGTTCTCTGGTTTGTGAGACAGCTTTCCCATGAAGCTGACTCTTTGCATTGTAGAGTGCTTGGGCGACAGCAGAGAGTGCCAGTTAGTGATGGTGTCTGCTTCCTCTCTTGTAGTTATCTGCTGTATGAATCTATCTATCTATGTATTTATCTATCTATCTGTCTGTCTCACACTGTTTCTAGGTGTGTATTTCTAAAATTTTTAACCAAAAATAAGGCCATATTTGTAAAATTAGCAGCAGCGTGTTCACGTGATGAATGCTTTGCAAATGGCTTTGCAGCTAATTTTCCACTGAAAAATCACTGCGCTCCGTGTGAGATGGTGCTGTGTGCACACGCGCATTTTTGCAGAGCCCTGCACCTGGCAGTCTGTAGGAGAGACTTGGTGATACTGGGGAGCCATGCAGAAGGGCAGAGAGCAAGCTCAGGACTGGCGCTTTCTGTTCGGGGTGCACATTGCCTCGGAACACCATTGCTTCTCCTCAATGCCATTTTGAGAGATGGGGGGTGTCCTATGGAGCAGACAGTGCCACCTTGTGGGAGAGTTGACAGTCTTCTGGGTGCTGCATTTGTCCCAGCTTTCCCGGAGTTCAGCAAACACTGGAAGGAGCATCTTCCGAGCAAGTCTTGGGCATGCCTGGGTCTCCTTGGCATGTTCCTAGACATGGTGCTTGCAGCTCGGACATGAGGAAAGGACGTTCAAAATCCTCCTTGTGACTGATTCTCAGCTTAATGGGAGTTTGCTTTCTTCTTTTGCGAGCTCTGATTTTTGTCTTTGGCTTATTTTGCCTTCAAAGTGTGTCTTTTTTCCCCATTGTCATTTGAAGTCCTATGGAAGGGATAGGAAGGCATTTTCCTCATGCCTCCTGCAAGAATTTTTCTAGTTCAGCTTTTTGTTTTGTGTCTGCTGTTTTTAACATAGGATTCATTTTTCCTTCAGCTAATTTTTTTTTTTTTTTTTTTTTTTTTTGTCATTTTTCAAGATACTCTTGCCAGAGCAGAAGTAAACATATGTTCAGGTTTTCTGCTTGGAGAACCATGCTCCTTTCTATATGTCTAATTCTTATAGAACTAGTTTGGGCATATCCACAGAACTATTTGTTAACGATTAGACAATTTTCTAATTATTGATGGTATCTGAAAAAGCCAATATTTTTTATGAATTTATTTTAAAATCAGCAGCCTTTTTCAAATTCTTACTCTAATTTTTTGTTTCTGCTTTGTTTTAATAGGTAAAAAATTATGTACTCATCTTTCCAATATCTACATGTCTTTATTTTTTATTTCTTTGGCTTAGTTTCTAGAATAGCGTTAGATAATAGCATGGATGTCCTGATTTTCTAAAATAAAAATTAATCTGTCGTTTTCTTCTTTCCAGTTTTAACACTTAACTTACTTGTCCTTCTCTATGACCAGTGAGGCCTGGTCTGAGCTGGCCGGGCCTCCTGCTGGCACAGGTGGGTGTGTGCACCCGTTTAGTGGCGCCCCTGGGCATACGCAGGCCAGTCCTCCGGGTGGCCTGCACTCCTGGCCTGAATGGGGCCCTGGGATGCACCTCCCACCTGTGGGGGGCGCCTGCAGTGGCTCTGCGTTGCTTCTCCTGCAGTAGTCACTGGAAGAGACACAGGTGCCACTCATGACAGACACGGAGGGAATGAATGCATGACTGCATCACTGGGTGACTCCGTGTGGTTAGGTGACTACTGGAGTGTGGACTTATGCACATCACCTTGTTACTTGCTGTTTATGAAAGCTGGGGTGGGAGAGGGTGACACGTTCTTGCCTCCTCCTTACTCCGGAGGCTTGGAGGAGGCCTTGGGATGGTAAGCACTGGGCCCCACAGCCTCTGTCCCATCTACCACCCCTCACTTTTTCAAGATACCCTGCTGCCCAACTTGAGGTGCCCTCTCCCAAAGGGGCTATGGTGGAGAGAGCTATGGTACCATCTTCCTGCTTCACAGGAGCAGGATGGCTTCTGGGGAGGGAGGGCAGGTGGTACCCTGGACCTAATGTGGTCCTTTGTGAGCTCCACGCATGGCAGATGCCCAGTGGGCCAGCTGATCTTCAGCAGATGCCCAAGCACCAGTGATACTAAGGGGAGGTGGGCTGCAGATGAGGGTACATGCTGGCTGCTGCAGGACATGTGGCCAGGAGGGTGGGGGTCAGCATCCTTTGAGGGTGCTCTTGTGCCAGGGTCAGGCATCTTGAGCTGAGGCTGGGAGCGAGTTCCAATCCTCTGGCACTTGCTGCAGTTGTGTCTATGTTCAGGGCTCCTCTGGGCGCACCCCGTCGGTCTCCCTCTCCTCTGTCCACACCCCGTCGGTCTCCCTCTCCTCTGGGCACACCCCGTCGGTCTCCCTCTCCTCTGGCCGCACCCCGTCGGTCTCCCTCTCCTCTGTCCACACCCCGTCGGGCTCCCTCTCCTCTGGGCGCACCCCGTCGGGCTCCATCTCCTCTGGGCGCACCCTGTCGTTCTCCCTCTCCTCTGGCCACGCCCCGTAGGTCTCCCTCTCCTCTGGACTCGCCTTGTCGGTCTCCCTCTCCTCTGTCTACACCTTGTCGGTCTCCATCTCCTCTGATCACATCCCGTCCATCTCCAGCTCCTGTGGCCACACCCTGGTTGGTCTCCATCTCTTCTGATTCTTCTTCACATCCAAGGGTTTCCTCTCATATGTCCCGTCCAGGTTTCCCAAAAGCTCTTCTCCTTTCTCTGCGTGCACTTCCCATGTGCAGCTGTTCATGTGTTGCTGGTGTGCTACAGGTGCTGGGGAGCTATGGGTGGGATGCAGGCTACCAGGATTGATGGCTCTAAATTGGTCTATTTGGCTTGGGTTGCTTCTCCTTTCACTATTCCCTGGAGCCAGAAACAAAGCATGTTATTCTTAGCTGAATTTATTTTTATCCAATGTGTTTTTCTTTCATTACATAAATCACAGAAGCCTGTGTTTTAAAACTCCAAATGTATATACATATATTTGGCACCAGGAATCAAACTCATGACCTCAAGCTTGCCAGGCAGGAGCTGTGGCACTGAGCTATAACCCCAGGTCCAACTGTAGTTTGAATTGTCAGGGGTCCCTTGTGGAGACCTTTAAGGCTATGGTCACCCTCATCAGAACAAGACAGTAGGTGGAAGGGAAGGCTGCGTGGACCCCACAGCTTCCTGGGCCAGTCCCTGGCTTTCATGTCTAACCAGTCTCTTGTTTTCCTTTTGGGGTGTTCATGGCTGCTCTGGAATCTCCAGGATGAAGTTCTAACTGTGATCCGCCGTGTGGATGACAACTGGGCGGAGGGCATGCTGGGAGACCGGATTGGGATCTTCCCCTTACTGTATGTGCAGGTAAGCCCTAACTTGCATGAGGGTCACCGTGTCAGCCTGGGAGCCCTGCATGTGGGAGACGAGGTCCTCCACAGGCCCCGAGGACCATGGCAGCCTTGGAGTTCTGCTCGTATCACCCACTGGCCTGCGAGAGTGGCTGTGGCCAGCAGGAGCAGCCACACCCCGTGCCCCACAGCCTTTCCCTCTCAGACTCTCACGTTGCACTGTTTATGTGAGAGGTCCCGTGTCCCGCTGTTCTGGCCTCCTAGCCCTGAGGTCCAGAGTGCCCCCCACTCTAGGCACATTGGGCACAACGCACAGGGCTGGCATAGACCCTGTCACGCCTGGAAGCTCTCCTGGCACCTGCGGCTTGAGCCAGTACTGAGACTCCCTCAATTCCCCTCTTCTCTGTCACCAGGAGACACTCTGTTCCTAGGAATACCCTTAGGGTAGTGGTGGGGAGGGACATCTGAAACACTGTCTCCTTGGGCTGTTTGTGTGGGTGTCTGATCCTGGTGTGTACATTGCTGTCTGTCAGAGCAAGTCCACATGCAGGCATCCTTTCATCCTGTCAGCTTTGAGGTCATCCTATACTAGTGTCCTTTGAGCTGGGTCTGACTGGGGGCCAAATGCTTCTCAGGAACTCGCCAGTCTTTCTGATAATGTGGCCACTGTGATTCGTGGATATGCCCACTGCACAAATGAGCAGACAGAGGCTCCAGGTAGCTGGGGGTTGCCAGCCCCACAGCAAGTTGAGGCAGTTTTGAGGTGGAGCATAGGCTCCACGCTCACCCCTTCACTTCCTGCCCGTGGTCCCCCAGGACCTCACTTCTCTCAGTGTCTCCCTCAGTGTGCACAGAATTCTTCCTTCCCCAGGGCTGTGGATGGTTGCAGATGTGTATCAAATGCATAGGTGTGGCATCCAGGACCTTCCTCTATCTTTCCTCATCCTCCCCCTTCCCTAAACATCTAGATGAGTATTTTCCCTCACATCTGCCCTGGTTAGGCTACCCAGGAGACCCTAAGTCCCTCTCCTGGCAGTGTCCACACACTGAGCAGCTGGCCCGAGCAGTGTTTCTAGACCACTTGGCGGACACTGGTAGGTGTCTGCATCACTGTGACAGTACCTGAAAATCAGGTCATGAGATGGCACAAGGGGTGGTGCTTAGGTAGTCACAGCCACTGGGAGGTTAAGGCAGGAGGATCTGGTGTTCAAGGGTAGAGTGGAGAACTTAGGACCTTGTCTCAAAAAAGAAAGAAAGAAAGAAAGAAAGAAAGAAAGAAAGAAAGAAAGAAAGAAAGGTGTGGGTGGGGCAAGGCCGTGGTAAGAGCACTCTCCTGGTGAGCACGTTGCCTGGGCCCACTCTCCCCATAGTAAAAAAAAAAAAAAAAAGAGGGAAGATTGGCTCAGTTTCAGGGTTTCAGTCCATGGTTGCTGGGCTCCATTGCTTCTGGGCTGTGGTGAGGCTGTGGTAGAGAAAAGCAGCTGGCGGCAGTTGGGGTGGGGTAGGGGTGGGATGCGTGAGACACCTATGACACCCTTGCTTCAAGAGCCCCCACCTACTGAGTTGCCAGTACCTCCCATCAGCGTCATCATCCTGTTACGGGTCCAAGTATATTAATCCACAGATGCAGTTGGAGACCTCAGAATCCAGCCCTCACCGGTGTGTGAGCCTGTGAGCCAGGGGGACACTTCCGATCCAGAGCAGGTCTGGAGCACACGTCCCATGTGTCAGGCACCCACACCTGCTTGCCGTTGCTACAGCCTGCACCAGGCCAGACGTTCTTCTCCATCCTACTGCTAGAGATGAGGATGTAACACACAAAAACTCTCAAAGTCCTACATGGGAGCCCCCAAATATTTTTACCCAGTGAAACATTTTCTCAGGCGGAATCTCAAGGGATACCCAAAGAAGCATGCAGAAATGCTGATAGAAACATTGTTACTGCAGCCCAGATGGAAACAATTCCTGTGTCATGGAATGAAACAGCTGAGTACAGCTCGGCACTTCTGTGTGGTGGGACGGTGTCCAGCGGTGGAAACAAACAATCCTGCTACTGTGAGAGTAAGGTGGATGTGCCAGAGTGTCACCTCACACTCACCCGTGTGAGGGTCTGTAGCCCTCCTGACCCCACCCTGCATGCGGGTGGTCCTGCGGCTCACTGTGTCCGGATGAGCTGTCCTCCTCTTATGCTCTTCCACCCCTTCCCGTCTCAGCGCCAGATGTCAGGTTTTGGGCCTGTGTGCAGCTGTGGTCCCGCTAGCTCACTGTGGCCTGGCACTGGGCCTTGCCTCACCTGAACTGCACTCCTGCGTGCTGCCGGGCCAGGATGCCCCAGCCTTGGTGAGCCTGGTGAACAAGTGCCTGCCTTAAGGACCTACCTGGATCTGCTGGGTGGACACAGTGAGACACAGGGGCCAGATGTGGCTGGACCAGTCTTTCCCTTGTTGGCATCGCCTTCCAGCAAAGACCAACCTTGTCCCCACCTGCACAATGATGTTCCTGTGCCCCCTGCAGCCCCCAGGCGCTGTCTGCTGAGTCCGGTCTTCCCATGGGATGTCACAGTGCCCCCTGGGGCCAGGACTGAGTGCTGCAGTGAAAGCTCAGATTCTGTCTGGGGCCCGCCCTGTCACAAGAGTGCCCCGTGAACACCTCCACCTAGCTGGTCCCTTTCTTGAGGGCTTGCATACAGCTTGGTCAGGGCCAGCCTAGAACTTGGCACTCAGAGCCACAGTGACCCAGTGGCAGAACCGCAGGCCAACACACGAGGGAGGCCTGGGCTGCCCTGGTGCACAGCTGTGTGGCTGCGGCCAGCTTTTTTGCCTCTGCAGCTCTCAGGAGACCCGTGTACTATGGGAACTGGAGCCAGAGCCCTGGCATGTATGTTGAGAGTGCTGGGGTCAGGGTGGTGGAGAGCTGGGGCAAGCGCTGGCTCTAGAAAGCAGGGCAGCCTCATTCATGGTACTGGGGCCGTGTGGAGGTGGGCAGAGACCTCTGGCTTGAGCAGACACCAGCCCTCTGTCTGGTGATGTCCATCAGGGTGCCTCCAGTTGGGTGGTGTGTGGATCCTGGGCACAGCCCAGCAAGTAGAAGTCCTCTCCGGAGTGGCCGCTCCTAGTGATAACTGTTTCCCTTGCCACTCATCGTCAGCACAGAATAAAGATGTGCGGCACCTGCAGTTGCTCTAGGCCTCTGTCACTTTGACCTTGACCTCGTCTTCTGCACTGCGTGCTGGCCTCTTCTCACTTTACTTTTCGTAGAACGCTGTTTTGAACTACAGCCTCCAACATGCTGACAGCCCACGTGGCAGTAACTCACAGGCATGACTGCTGACTGCTCCCCTGGGAACAGAAGAGCTCCTAGCTTCAGCTTTGTGTGTTCCCTGTTGCTGTGGATGTCAGCTCTGGGGTTAGATCTGTGCTTGTCACTTCTTTGACTTTGCCCTGTTGGTTTCCAGCCCCTGGATGGAGGCAGGTAATGTATACAGGAGGAAGTTGAGTAAGGATGTATTAGTTGGGGTTCTGCCACCAATAGGGCCCGCATACTTGTGAGGGAGGAGGGGACTGGCCCCTGTACTATGGCACTGAGCAGGCTGTCTGTGGGCTGGAAACCTGGGGTGCTGTCCAACTCCGAAACCCCAGAGCAAGCAGCAGAGGTGGGCCTCTCAGTGTGAGGCTGGGGACCTGGAGCCTGCTTCTTGGGGGCAGAGGAGGAGTGTCCCAGCTCCAGAGGACATGGATGGAGGGCACATCTTCCTGCTCACAGGCCGTCCCCCCGGGTCCCCTTTACTTCACACAGGTGTGTGCTGCCTGTTTCTCTAGATGCACCTCAGTCCTATTGTGGGTGACCTGCATGGACAATGGCTGTGAGTACAGGAGTGCTTGTTCCCCTCTTGGGAGTTGCATGCCAGTCTCACCCTCCTGCTTTAGCCAGACAGGTCTTGCCACTGGGCCCCACCTCAAATGTGGGCAGACATCATCCTCCAGGGAACTCGAGGCTGGCAACCCAGTGCCAGTTCAGCACCCCAGAGGCCTTGGCAGGCTGAGCAGGGGTCCTCACCATGTGACGGATACACCCCAGCTCAGGGCCAGAGGACTTTGTGCAGGTGTGGTCTCCATTCCTGTTTGCTGGCTGTCTTGGGTTAGAAAGGGCAGCCAGGATGGAAAGTATGCCGTCAGTGTCGGCCACAGCAGTGGTGTGAAACACAGCGTGACAGGTGCAGTGAGAGACTGGTGTGTGAGACAGTGAAGTGTGGTGTGAGAAACTCAGTGTGACCCTGGGTGTGAGACCTGGAGTTCTGGAAGGCCCCCCATGGCCTGCCCAAAGTCAGGACTCAGGGCTTGCTGTGCACGGGCTTGTTTAGATCTGGAGGAATGAGAGGGGACTATACCAGATGTGCCATGAGAGACTGAAGAGGAGTCTGAGCTGTCGGCAGGCAGCTGGGCATGGGAGCCCCGGGGACACTGCCCACTCGTGCGAATCGGCTCTTGTGCCTTGGCATCCCATTCTTCCTTACCTGTGTGTTGCTCATAGGGACAAGGGTAGCCTCCTAGGCAGTGAGGCTGTCTTCACGGGCCCTCCACACCAGAATGAACTGGGCTTTGGGGGAGGAGCTGACCTGCAGTTCCGAGTTAATGTTGGCCCTTGGCAGGGGATCGCTGTCAGGATCACACCCCCACCTGGGGGCGCTCAGCTCTCTTAGCCTTCTCCTGAATTGCCTTTCGAGGCACTTCCTGTTGAGAGGGGAAAAGGAGCACACTGCTTGTGGCCAGGGTAGCTTTAGAATTCAGCAGAAATGCTCACCCACGAGTGCATTTGGGAGACTCTAAAGGCGTCTCAGCTCAGCTAATTACTCCAGAATGAAAAGCGGCAGCTAATTCTGGCATCAGCTCATTCCTGCTCAGCCCACTCAGCTCAAAGCCACACTTGCTTTTTTATCTTTCAAATCCTTCAAGTGAGAGAAATTAAGGCACTAGTCTGAAGCTATTGAGAATTCTTTCCTCTGGGAAGCAAAGGCCAAGGTTTGGCTAGGAATACCTCTTGCAGGTGTCTTGTTTTCAGTGATCCTTCTTACCTCCTGCTCATTGCCCTGCTGCGTTCTGGTCTGCTCTTGGGGAAGCTATTGGGTGAGAGTTGAGAGGCTTCCAGGTTGCCGCAGATGCACTCTTGACTAGCTGTACCCACACAGCTGGTCTCCCCTCCTAATAGCTGCAAGACCAATGCTTGGGTCTCCAGAAGAGTTCATCCTGGTGTCAGTGAAAGATCTGCCGTCCATGAAAAGCCCTATTGTCAACAAGTAGGCTGAAGTTCCGTCTGCCTTGGTGTGCGTCGATGGCTTAGCTCTTGAGTGAAAGAAGGATTGTGTTGCCCCTAAAAATCCTCCACAATGTCCCTTTCAGACCACCATCCATTCCTCTACCCATCCATTCACCTAGCCATTCATTTATCCAATCATTCATCCATCCACTCACCCATCCATCTATCCACCCATTCATTCATCCATCCATCTATCCATTCTTCCTTTCATCCAACTACCCATTCACCCACTTACCCTTCATTTGTCCATTCATTCATCTGTTTTCCTATGTATTCCTCTACCCAACCATCTCCTCATCTATCTGTATCTATCCAGTCCCTGACCCCTGCCTTAGGATTGAGTTGGTGGATCAGAGACCCCTCTGAGCATGTCATGTGACATTTCCACACCTCCATCTCTTCATCTTTGTGATGGGAGCAGTCACCTCATCTGCCTTAAGGGTCCCAGGAAGGTTGTATTAGTGACAATGGCACACTATAGTGACTGTCACAGTGAGAGTTGTATTATAAATTATTTACCTGTCATTTTTTGATTTCTACCCAGACTTCAGATTCCCCCAAGTCACATGCCTCCCATGAGACAAGCTGCGGGAAGCCCCTCTGTCCTGCCTGATTGCAGCTTAGTCCTGCAGTGGGTGATCCGGGCCATGACACAAAGAAAGAAAGCAGAACACTGTACTGCTTAAGGAAACTCTTTGGGGTAGACTCTTTGGGATGGACTTAATGCTCTGTTCAGTGCAGAGGAAGAGTCACCTTGGAAACAAGTCGCAGATGCCTGCAGGGCAAGGGTGCTGTCAGGAGACTCAAGCTTTCAAGAGAGGGTTCCCCTGAGGCAGAGCCTCTGCTCAGGACTTCCATCAGGAGGAAGGGGCGATGGTGCCCCAGCTCCTGTCTGAGGGAAGCAGCCAGCTGTGTGGTCACGGCCAGTGCCGCCTGAGGAACAGAATGGGCTTGAGACCAGGACAAAAGAACACCCTGGAGGGCCAGTCGGTGCGTCTGTGGTCTGTGACCGTCTTGTGTTTAAGAGGAGAGGGCTCGTGTACTTACTTGTATTTCTTTTTGCTGAGCTTGCAGCAGAACTTGTGTGTCTGCTTTTCTTAGACACTTAATGCCGTGTCCGGGGGTGGCTACAATTTTAACTGTAGCCGTTCATCCTGCTCTGTCCCACCCACCATGCCCTGTCTTATTTGCTCTGCACAAAGCTTGTGTCCATGTGGGGTTAGAAGCCTCTGCAGCATCTCACACTCGGACAGAGTGGAAGATGCGTGTGACCTCTGGCTCCGCAGGGCATGCAGACACCTGGGCCTCAGCTACTTTTTGTTTCATTTGATTTTAAATGAATTTTTCTGATTATAAAAACAATACTTGGCTTTTTCTCAAAACAGGGAAATTCAGAAAAGTTTAAAGAGGAAAATTAAAATCACTCCTAATCCTACCAGTACATATAATATTCACATAAGAAAGGACTGGAGTGAAAGGTTATTAGCATATTGTTCGTTTCCTTTTTGTTCTGTGTATAAATTTGCATATATTTGAGGCAAACTTGAGTGTGTGCTGCATCCGCATTTCTGGCAGCCTTTCTCCTAAAGTTGTGCGTCTCCTGTGCACAGCAGTGCAGCAGCTTCCGGTTGTGTCACTGGTGCCCCCATGACCCTGGACCTCCACACCCCCACTGCAGAGCAGGGCTGAGCCGTCCCAGACCTGCAGGCCCCCACACGTGACCCTCAGCAGCCTCATCTGTGCCTGCGAATCCGCCCCCCTCAGACACGTTGGCCCCTGCCGCCCAGGACCTGACCTGCGCGGCGGCTGCCTCCTCCTGGAGCTCAGCCCCACTTGACACACTACGGAAATCAATCCCTGCTGGCTTCTTGCCTTCTGGGTGGGTGTCCTTGAGCAGGGTGTCTCACTCCTATCAACTCACCTGCACACCACGCAGAGCCTCAGAGGGCTTGTGGGCCCACTCCTCCCACTGGCCAGGACCCACCTGTGGCCCCTCCCCTCTCTCAGCTCGCTGCAGTCCACTGACCCAGAGCCCAGGGACTCCCAAGTCCTCCTCCCCCAGCTCGCGGGGGCCACACATAGCTTCCAGTGTTTGGGCTTGTGACTCATGGCGATGTGTGTCAGGGCCTCACCAAAGGCGCACGTGTGAAATGGAGCCAACCTTTCCTGAAGCTGCCCGCTGTCTGGGAGGTATTCGGAATTTGGTATGTTTTTTATTCCCTTGCATATTATGAAAAGTGCTGGCCAGGACTCGTAGTCCCATAGCTTGAAAGCCATGGCCCTGCCACAGATCCCCAAGGTGGACCATGCAGCTGGGCAAGGGAAGAAATCTGAGCTCCTGAAGATTCGCTGCTTGCTAGATTTTTTTTTTTTTTCTTGTACTGGAGATGATACCTGGAGCCTTTGCACTGAGCTACATCCCCAGTCCTATATTTTATTTTGAGACAAGGCTTGCAGAGTTACCTAATTGTTCAGAGTGGCACAAACTTGAGATTTTTCTCCCCCAGGCTCCAGAGTGCTCAATATTTTAAACTTTTTAACTTGTAGACTCAGATTTTTATTTTGTATGTTTCTTATAAGGCAAGTATGCATTCTGACTCACTGCATATGTTCAGATTCATGTATGTTTTTAGAACATTGCATATCTGTAACATAAATAACATACTGGTGCCCTGGAAGACACTGGCACCGATGGGAGGCCTTGGGGAGAGGCCTCACAGCATTTCACAGGGGACAGCATGGCCCTGGACCCATCTGGCAGAGCTGTGCCTGCTCTGCTCTTGTCTTCTTTGCTGTCTTCTTGCCTCCTCGGTTGCCTGTGACCCACGACACCAGGGCAGAAAGCCTGCGACAGTGTTTCTCAGTCCTGTCTCTGAGATGGCCAGCAGTGTGTGTGTTAGGCCAGGCAAAGGGTTACCTGTGCCCAGGGATCTGCAGAGGGCTCTTCCCCAGGTTATAGAGAAGCAGAACTGTGGCCCTGTGTCTGCTCTTTACTGCGAAGCCTGCCTGTCACTGTGTCACAGCACCCTCCCAAGGGAACTCTTTAGCAACTGAGGCAGACTTGCTGTGCTCTTAGTCCCACGAAGAACCAGGACTCTGTCTTCCTCTCCCTGCCTCGATCCTGAGCTCAGGGCAATTTGGAGCAGGAAGGGAGCAGACTGAAAGGGGAGAGGAGCCAGTTCCCCACTGGGCATCGGGTGTGCATCCTTGGCTGGCAGGCGGCCTGGGGTTGCAGACGTGTGGGACGTGCTATTTGCTGCAAACAAAGCTGGCTGGGGACCCAGCAGGTGTTGGAGTTTCCTGGGTCCTCACCCCCAAGAGATCTAGGCCAGTGTCTTCAGATGGACTCACCGCTCACCTGATTATAGTACACCTGCAGGGGGGCTGCTGTTGCTCAGGAAGGTGCTTTCCAGCAGGTGTGCCACGTGCTTACCACTGAGGTTTGTGTGACGCCAAGTAGGCAGATGGAGTCCCCAGCAGGGTGACTGTCAGCAAGGCAAGATGCAGTCCATAGAGCCCAGCACCCAGGAGGGTGAGGCCTGCACCTTCTGCCTGGCTGTCCAGCGTCACCATTCATGCCTACCCTGTGCCAGGAGGCATGGGGCATTTCCTGTCCTAAGAGGAAACTCTCCTCTCCTCTCCTCTCTTCTCCCATCCCATTCCCCATCCCCTTCCCTCCCCTCCCCTCTAAAGTCTTCTACTGTCCTGTTTAGCAGTCCCCCTTCCTCCCACAGTGAAATCCACCCTGTGTTGTCCCTGGTGCAGAATCTGCCTCCTTTGAGCTTTGGTTTTCTAAAGTCACTTCTGTCCTCATGGTGGCAGCATGGCCACTGCGTGACTGTGCCCTGGGTCCATGGATCAGGGAATGAGTGAGACTTGAGGCAAACCGGGGAGCCGTAGCAGCAGGTGCTGTGGGTGTGGGTGACTGGGCAGATGTAGCCCTTGGGCCTCATCACGCTGCTGCCCGGCCTCCAGAGCTGCTAACCTTATGCACAGCTGAATCCCCAGGGCAGCAGCGGCTTTCATGGCAAGGTTGCCAGGAGTGTTTGTTGAATGACTAGAAGAGTATCTGGTCAGGGTGGTGGGGCCCAGGACAGGCCGAGCATTCCTTACCCGAAATGCTTGGAACCGCACGTGTTTCAGAGTTTGGTTTGGGGGATTTAGAATCACAAGACGTTACTAGCTGAGCAGGAAACCCAGCCTCTGGAGGCGCCAGTGCCCAGGGTAGCAGGGTTACTCATGCTATGTTGCTGATGTCTGGAGCTCAGTGTGCAGGAAGAGGCCTGGAGAGGATGCTTGGCCCGTGAGGCCTCGGGCAGGCAGGAGCAGCACCCAGCCAGGGTGGCCGCTCTGGTGTTCTGTGCTGCGAGGACTTCCACCTTGTGCTTCCCCTCAGAAAGCTCTGATTTTTAATGGTCCACGTTTGAGCTCCGGTGAGCCCAGGCCCAGGGTCACGTCCTCCACAGATGCTTGAAGGCGGCCAGGACTGAGCAGCCTGAGTGCTGCTGAGTAAGCGAGTCATGGAGGAGCTGCAGACAGGGCGAGTGTGGTGGCTGCATGTAGCTCGGATGAGGGACCTGGCTGTTCTGTGTCTGGGTTTTCTCATCTGTGTAGTGGCCACATTACTGCCGAACTGGGGTTGACAGGACAGAGCAGGTGTGGTGAGGATGGTGACCTCGGGTGTGCTGGGCCAGGGCCGGCACCAGCACCATTGGCCACCAGGATCCCCCCGCCCCCATAGGTTAGGAGTAAGGATGTGGTGCCAGGGTCTGACCCTCTGCTCTGTCTTGCTGGCAGCTGGTTCTCCTGGAGAATGTAGCATCCAGGTCTCCAGCAGAGGGGTGCGTCTCTTCACCACCTCTGCCTCTGTGACACTCAAGGAGTGACAGGCCAGTAGTGACTTGGAGTGGCCTCAGGGGGACATGTTGCACTTTGTGGCCTATGTGTGGTCAGAGCCCAGGGTCTGGGTTCAGATCCTCCCACCTGCCATGGCTGTTTGTGCCACCAGGGTGGAAATTGGCACATGGGGGGTGTGGACATGTCGACTTGGGTCACTGTGACTCTTCTCGTGAAAGACATTATGGGCCACTTAAAGAGCCCCATTGAACACTGATGACCTCCAGGGGCCCACATGCAGATCCCATGAAGATGTGCATTTGGGTCTGATGGCTAACCATGAACTTGGGGTGTGTTGACGCTACAAAGGTAGTAGGCAGGGTCACTGACCTCGCAGTCACTGTCCCAGTGGGGCCAGGCCCCACTGGCACCATCCACCTTGCTGACCTCCACATCTGACCCCAGGCTCCGAGGAGTGCAGGACCAGGCTTGGTGAAGGGCATCCACAAAGTGAGACTGTGGTGTCAGGGACATCTCATGGGAAGGGAATAGGTGCGTTGCGACTCCTCGAGTAACCAGGACCTTGCTACTAGTCATGGTCACCAGCCCCTTCTGTTGGGAAGTTGCAAATTTTTACCTTTATTAGGCCACATTTGCAGTGCATAATGACCACATCCCTCATGAGAGTTGCAGGTGCACACATAACGTCTTAACCCTTTTCACCCCTCCTCTGCCCACCCTCCCTCTCTCTCTGTCTCTTGGTCCCCATTCTCTTTCAGAAGTTCTGTCTCTCTATCTCCGATTAAGATGAACATGTCTTCTGTTTCCATGAAGATCTGTGGGATATGGAAGGTGCAGTGGGGCTTTTCGTGGTCCTGGCCTTTGGCACCCCCCACCCCTTGCCCTCGGCCCACAGTCTCCATGTGCGGACCTCCCAGGCCCTGACTATGGACCTGCAGCGTGGTGATGTGACCGTGGGGTGGGGGCTGAGGCTCCACGGGCGTGGGAGTGGAAAGGGGAGCATCAGCTGGGGCAGGGGCTCTGGCTGCAGGCAGAGGAGGAGGGTGGAGATGGCTCTGGGGCTGGGCACAGGGCCAGCTCTGCGTGTGATCACTCGAACCTGCTGGGAGGAGGGCAAGCCTCCCTTTCCTGGCTTTGCTCCAGGAACCATCAGAGTGACTGCCAGTCTCTGCTCAGCAGCCCAGCCTCCAGCCAGGTGGTATCTCTGGGTCAGTGAGGGGAGGGTGTGCGCATGTGGAGAACCTCGGGGGGAGACCTTCCTGATGGTGGCAGCAAGGGCCTCATGGCAGGAGGAGGGGCTGCACTCAGCCCCCTGTCCCTGGAGCAAAGGGTGAAGAGGACACTACCGGTCTACTTCTTCATCAGAGGGCCCTGCGGCAGTGTGTGGGCTTAGCAGAGAAGGTGCTGCAGTGCCAGGTGACATGCAGTCCTCTTTTGGGCCCACTTAGCCCCCATTTCCCACCCCCTGGACTTGCTGGACTGTTGGTGCCTCACCCCATTTCCTTCTGAGTCTGATGCGGACAAGCTCAGAGGTGTGATAGCTCATGCTTCACATTTCCAGACTTGTGTTGACCTCCAAAGGGTGGCTGGCACTGCCTCAGCACTCCCAGCTTTGGAGCGTGGGGAGGAGAAGGAAGGGATCTAGCAGGTGCTCATCAAGCTAAGCATGGGACATCATTCAGCCCATTTGTGGCTGTCTGGCCCAGTGTCACAGTTTGTTCCTGACCACCCTATACACAATAGATAGTTCTTTTTCCTTTAATTCTTCTAAGTCTCTGCAGATTCCCCCATCAGGTGTGTGTTAGATTGAACCAGGCACACTTGAGGAGAGAGGGGCTGCACCAGACATCATGAATGTACACATCCTGCAGGGAAGAGGGTGCGGTTATGCCAGGGCTCATGGAGGGTGACCAGACCTACCGTCTCATAGTCTGGGGCACTGCCGGATGCCCCCCAACCTGAGGGTGCTTCCTCCTGTAGTGGTGTGGCTTACAGCCTGCCAGGAGCCGTACATGGGGCTATCCAGATGCTGATGTGGCCCTAGAGGCCTGGCTGAGTGGCCATCGGAGGGAGTCTGAAGCCCTCCTTGCTATCACATACCACCTGGACCAGGTGTTGTCAAAGGCTGGCTCAGCTGTGAAAGCAACTGCTGTCTGGCGAGGCAGGTAGAGGTGTGGGAGGAGTCTCAGCGCAGTCCTTGCTGGCTGGCTGCTGACTTCTGGGGACCCGGCTCAGGGCAGCCCTACATAGCTCACAAGAGCCACTAGTAGCCACCTCCCATGGAAAGAGTCTGGGGTCCCAGGCCTGGAGCACTGGGGAGGCCTCAGCTTCAGCCAGTGGGAATACTGCCTGGTGGCACGTGGGCAGCTGTCCTAGTGGGTGCAGCCAGCTGGACTGGCTGAAGCTCCCTTCTTGCCTCTTTGGACCCTGGTCTGATTCTGTGGGGCTGCAGGCCACCCCCAGATGCAATGGCAGGAGCTGGGGAGGGGGCCAGTATGGAAACCCCTCTGTCCTGTGAGCCCCATGCTCAGCAGCTCCCAGGGAAACCTCTGCTATGAGCCTGCTGCCTGTCCCACTGCCTGCTTGTGCAGGAAGCCAGGTGAGCAAGACCCCACCAGTGTGAATGCTGCTGGCTCCTAAGTGGGCTGCAGCAGGGGCGCTGAGCGAGCACAGCTAGCAGCAGCTACCTAGTGACGTCCCATCCCCTTCTCACTCAGCTCAACGACTCTGCCAAGCAGCTCATTGAGATGGACAAGCTGTGCCCAGCTGCTGCCGCGGCATCCAGCTGTACTGCTCCCTTGCCCTCGGACCCTGGCTTGGTGGCTGGCTCAGGCCCGGGCCCCTCAGTGGGCAGTTCAGGGGCTGTCAGTGCCTTTCAGCGGCGCATGGACAGTAAGAAGAATGCCAAGAAACGCCACTCCTTCACGGCGCTCAGTGTGACACACAAGTCCTCGCAGGCATCCACCCACCGGCACTCCATGGAGATCAGCGCCCCTGTGCTCATCAGCTCTAGTGACCCCCGAGCTGCAGCCCGAATTGGGGAGCTTTCAGGCCTGCCCTGCTCTGTGCCTGCCCAGGTAAGGTCCCAGCGCACAGTGTCCCTGGGATCGCAAGGCCATCCCTGGTTCTGTGCCCAGCGGTCCTGATCTTGGAGGAGCTGCACTGGGGAGCTCCCCTGCCTGCCCCCCCATGTCAGTGTCCTCTTCCATCTCCTGGGTGTCCTGGGCAAAGTCCCTGCTGACTGCAGGACACTCTGAGCCCATCTGCAAGGCTCATGAGTAACCCTTTAGAGCCAGAATTGACTGCACCACTCTGTTTCATCACGGCTGTTTGCACAAGTGCCTTCTGTTTCTAGACCCAATGCTGATTCCATGTTTGCTGGTTTCTTAGAAAAAGCCTGTCCCCGTGGGAAGTAAAGGGCAGAAGTTGCAGACCGAGGTCAGGCAGACGGGAGAGGGGCTCCTCGAGGTGGGTGGCGTGCTGCAGCTGTGCTCAGTGCCCATGGAGGGGCGGACGGGCCCCGCTGGGCAGGTGGAGGGGTCTCCCGAGCATGGCCCCTCCGCAGAGCTGAAGGGGCTGGACCTGTACACAAGTGCCTGTGGGTCCCCGTTCCTTTGAGGGCCTCTGCAGGCAGCTGTGTGTTTCTTCTGGGGCCATGGCTGACTGCCCTGGCACAGCATTGTCCTTCTGTGGCCATGTTAGGGAAAGCACCAGTGGCTGGGGGAGAATTGTCACTATTGAGAGTTAACTCAGCTAACTTTATGTAGAGAGATTGCCCTGGAAAGATAGAGTAGCTGAGCTGGGGAATTGCAGTTTTCTCTCAGTGTGGACTCAGCCTAAAAATGTCCCAACAATCGGGTACACACATGAGGGCACACACAGGCCTGTGCTCACACATCTGCCTGTGCACACATAGCCGTGCCCTCACCCCACACATGCACACCTGCTCATCAGCACCCACACACGCACATGTTGGCCTTCACCAGCAGTTGGCACTGTGCTCTGCAGTGGGGCTTCTGTGTGGTCTGCAGTGTTTAACTATGACCCTCAGGCTGCTGCCCCTGGACCCATGCTTCTCAGAGAGCTGTCCTTGGGCCACTGGCCTAGGCCCTCTGGGCTGGCCCTGCCTCTTTGGCTGTCATGGGTCATCTTGTGATCATATACTCTTGTGGGGGCACAGCCCACACCCTACTGTATGCACAGAGGCCAGCCTTCTCCAAGGCAGCCTTGTGTACCCTTTCCCAGGCTCCTAGGGGTGCTGTCATGGTGCTGCTAGACCTGGTGACATGCACCCTGGAGTGCTCCTCATACCTGTGCTGATGGGGACAATCAACAGCTATCTGTAGCAGGGTATGGCCCCAGGCCCGCGTCCTTCCCATCTCAGCCAGAGGAAGTCCTGCAGCCATTGGGAAGGCCCCCAAACCTTCCTTCTTGCCCTTTGGCCAGGCTCACCCCTTGCTGCTCTCTGGCTGGGCTGGGCTATGTCCAGGGCAGGGCCAGCCCTCTACATTCCCCTTTTGCCTGGGACATGGGCTCTGTGCAAGCAGATGCAAGGTCCCAAGTTCCTCTTCTGCTGACCCTCCTGCTGCCCAGGTTTCCATATGGGTACAGTAGGACCCCTTGCCTGCTCCACACGCTGTCTGCTGCACCATGTCCAAGGGGCAGGAAGAGACCTTGTTTCCATGTTCTGCAAGCACTTGATTAGCTTGTTCTACAGTAGGACTGGGATCCTGAGGTCTCTCTTCTACCCCTTCAGCCTGAAGTGAAAGTAGTGAGCAGGCCATAGATGTAGCTGAGATCCCGGCGCTGGGCGAGCCAGAGCCAATGTCCCTGCCCTAAGCAGTCCAGCTGCCCCGAGCAGGGGCTCTGAGGCCCATGGGAGCCCAGGGTATGCCATGAACTGGCCTGTCACATGTAGGGCACTGCAGGTCTGTCTGCGCTCAGAGACTGTCCTGAGGCTGCCCTGCTTCCTACCTTCCCACTGGCCACATGCTGGGCTTTCAAAGGAGGATAGGAAGAGAGAGGAGAGGAGGAGACTCCAGAGATGTGATGGGCAAGATAGCCTGACACAGTCACCTTCTGGGCCTCTAGAAATGGGCTTCAGAGGCTCTGTGAATGATAACACTGAAAAAGAAAAAAAAAGCCATTACAAAAAAATTTTTAAAGTAGCATTTGGGTGAGGTTACCTGAGGCCCAGGCCTGGTGATGAGAACTTAGGCAGACACAGAGGAGGGCTCTAGCTTTTGGGCCTGGAGCAGGCACATCCCACAAGGTCCAGCGCTGGGGAGCTGTGCGCTCTCTGGGGATTGTGGTCTCTCTCCTTGAGGAGAATTGGGGAACAACAGGTCAAGAAGAACACAAGGGCCAGGGATCAGCTACCTCTAGAGTGTCTGTCTCAGTGAGAGGTGGGCCTGAAGGGCCTCCCCTGCCCTGTGTGCCTCCCCTCTGAGGCCATCCTGCTGCCCTCAGTGCTGTCACACACAGGCCGTCACACATCACCCCCACCTGTACGACCCACCTGTGCAGGTTGGGTGAGCAGTGCCCTAGTGAACTTGGGGCCTCTCGCAGCGCTTCTGCCTGGAGGCAGGACAGCAGCTTGCCCCATATGATGAAAATGGTGCCTTCTGGGCAGAGGCAGGACGGAAATGCCTCTGCCTGACAGACACGGTCTCCTGCCTTCCCACCACCAGGCTGCCCGCAGCCCTTGTCCTAGGGAAAGCATGCAGACAAGAAGCTGGATAGGACCCCATCTGCGGTTCCGCCCAGGGCAGAAGCACTTGGTTCCAACTGGAAATGTGCAAAGCTGCCAGCAGGTGGGAGGCGGTCCGGTGGTTCCCTCCACAGACCTCACTTTCCCTCTGGGGTTTTGGGCTTCTCACTCCCTCAGCTGGAGGCTTGAAGGTGCTGCCCTCTCCTGCAACCTCATCGTTCTTCTTAATAATGTAGGGACATGCCTCAGTACACTGTTGGCCACAGCTAGGGCTCACGGTCCAAACCATTAGCTAAACTGAGTGTTTCACACCGTGTGGCCATATGCAGCCAAGAACAGTGAATGGGTAAATAAGGAGGTGGACTGCCAGTATTTAGGAGATGGGTAGGGCAGAAACAGGCTAGATCCGGCCCAGACCTTGGTGTCCTCACCTCAGGTCCTTCAGCTAACCTAGAGCTCTTGGAGGAGACCGTGTGGGCCACAGTACTGGCATCACCTCCATCCTAGGCTGTGAGGAGAAGTGCAGTTTCCTGGAGTGAAAAGAGAGTGAAGCCCCAAATGCCTCCTTCGGAAGCTTTCACTGGAAAGTGCATCTGAGAGGACAGGATTTGCTCGTGTGAATGGGAGTGGTCTTAAACTGAATGAAACTCTGAGTTCTGTGCCTCTTGGGGCAGCCGCAGTGCTTTCTGGGTGCACGTTAAAAATTAGAGCACACGGGTGCTTCTTCAGGGTCTTTGTCCACAGAGCCCCTGTGCTGCCGCCAGCTACATCCCCTCTTTCCCTCTTACGGATCCGAACACCACAGTGATGCTGCCCTGAGGCTGCCTGGGGGCCTCCCACAATGGTAGGACCTGACAGTTTGGGCATGGAATGGGGCCCAGGACTGTCATGAAGAAAAACCCTGCCCTTATGGGCGGCAACCTGAGATGTACCTGCTGAGCCACCGACCTCTGTCCGAGGGTGGGAAGGGGCTGGGGTGCTAGGAGATTGCTGAGCTCCACAGCCCCTGGAGCCCTGGGGCCCACCAAGGGCAGCACAGAGTCTTGTTTCTGTGCGCTGTGCTGAGTCCCCCTCGAGGGCACCGTGCTGGCCCCTCCTAGCCAGGCTTTTACACACTGCTTCAGAAGGATTCCGGTGGTTGTTTGGGCAGCAGCTCTGGCACTGCATTCTCTCCTGAGGAGCCAGCTGTTCATGACAGGCGTGTGCCTGGGTGGCCTGGCTGTGGCCCTTGGGGAGCCATGCGAGTGGAATGTGCTGTCTGGCCATACCGCAGCCAAAGGCCTTGCCTGTGCAAGGGCTGAAGGGCACAGTGCCATACTAAGTAGGTTGCTCTTGGTTGTGAAGCTGGGGCCCAGATTTCTGCCTGTGACCCTCAATCCTGTGATCCTGGAGCAGAACCCACTTGCTGCAAGGCTGGGGCCAATTTTTCTTCTTTCAGAGTGGCCGGGGTCCGTGCTTCCTCATTTTACCAGCAAGTCCTCACTAAGCCTTTGGGCCCAGGGTGGTATGAATGAAGCCGTTAGGATCCTAAGCAGAGCTAGGCTTGAGGCCAGGTTCTGAGCAGTCAGGGCCCAGGACACCAGATGCCCTGGTGTCGTGTGGACAAGTCTGATCCCTCATGCCCTCCTCTACTTCAGAGGCCTACGCCTTGCGGAGCGTCAATGCCTGGCACCAGTGGATGCTGCAGCATTTTCCCAACCTCCCCCAAAGCTCCCAGCAACACCCGTAGAGACTGCACAGAGAGAGCCAGGAAGAGAGGACACTTCCTCAACTTGAACACAGATTAAAAACAAATAAAATTGCCCCAAATCCCAACTCTCAAAGGACCAGTGCTATTGCTCGTACGTGGGTCTCCAGGCTTCTTGCCATAGAAACACACCTGTCACTTCTGGGAAGGCAGGTCCTGGCTCCCTTCCTTTCCCACAGCCCACCTGTCCTGAGCCAGCCCCAGCCTCCAGGCCTCCACCCTGGCACACGTAGGTATTTCAGCTATTCGGGTTTTCCTCACATAAATGGAGCCACAGTGCAGTCCCTGTTTGTGTTTCCATGCTGCTGGGTTGAGTGTTTACACGACCAGAGCAGATTGCTCTCCGCTCTGTCTCTACGGATCAGAGAGAAGCCCAAAGAGCAGAATGTGGGTGGTGTGGGACTTGCACTCGCTCGGCATCGTTACTTTCCTTGTACACTAGGCAGTGCCACCATCCTCCCCATACCTGGACCACAGCCCTCAGAACCCGAACTCCAGTGTCTCTGTGTGGTCAGGGCAGAAAGGAGGGGCCAGGAGACTGGTGTTGCTGAGGTGGGAGTGCTCCCAGTAGGCTTTATAGAACATGGGGGATTCTCACAGGGAACCAGAGAAGGGCAGTCCTGGAGACAGGGATGTAAAGGACCTGGAGGCAAGGTTCAGAATGAGAGAGGTCCTAGAGATGGGCTGGAAAGGGTGACCCCCTGAAGAGAGGGTTAGGAGCAAAGAAGTCGCTGGAGATGAGAGGGGATCTGGGAAGGGAGCAAGGCCATGGAGGCTGGACTGGGCAGGGAGGAGGTCCTGATATCAGGGGATGGGAAGGAAGTCCTGGTGTCTGGAGTGGGAGGGCAAAGGGTCCTGGAGATGGGGGAGGAAAAGGAGAGGGTCTTGGAGATGGGGGAGGGAAGAGAGGGGGTCCTTGTATGGCATGGGAAGGGAGGAAGTCCTAGAGATGAGGAAGGGGAGGAAGGGGGTCCTGGAAGTGGGGGTGGAAAGGGAGGGGGTCATGGAAGTGGGGGTGGGAAGAGAGAGGGTCCTGCAGATGGGGGTGGGAAGGGAGGAGGTCCTTATATGGTATAGGAAGGGAGGATGTCCTGGAGATGGAACAGGGAGGTCCTGGAGATGGAAGGGAGGGAGTCCTGGAGGTGGAGGTGGGACGGGAGGAGGTCCTTGTATGGTATGGGAAGGGAGTGAGTCCTACAATGGTTGCCTTGGAGACAGAGCTCTGTCCCTGTTGCTGGGCTCACTGCTATCTATCATGCTGAGCAGGAAGCAAGGAGGGTTCCTCTTTGGTGGAGATGGAAGGCTGTGTTGTGTGTTGGTCTTGGGGTACTATTCTTTATGCCTTGGGCAGAATGGACAGGTGACCTGGTGTTCATTAGTTACTTGATGTGCACCCAGTTTAACCCTTCACATCCCAGCACTTCTCTTCACATGACAGGACAGCTGCAGGGGTGGTCGGCAAGGGGACCGGCGGCCAGCACTGGCCCCATCAGCAGCGTCCTTGGCCATAGCCTGTGTCTCCAGGCTTGGTCCACCTGTCCTGTAAACATATGCCTGGACATGCACCATGGCCACATGTGTCCTGTGTGAGGAGGTGACCCCTCCTGTCTGCTAGTCTGGGGGAGGTGCTTCTCTGTGAACTCTGCCACCTGCAGCCAGCCACCAGCCCCTACTGTCACCTTGCTGGAAGCTCCTGAGAGTGCTGATTTTAAATAAGCTATATTCTGTAATGTGAAAGACTTCGTTTGATTTTCTTTGACAGAGATAAAGATACTTAACTTGCGTCTGAGACTAACCCAGGCCTTCTCCCTGCAGTCTGTAGGGTGCTGGGAAAGGTCATGTGAGTGCTCCCTGGGGGCAGGTGTCCTGCCTGCCAGCTCCTCCAGTGGGCTGAGACCTGATGTCAATGCCTCAGGAAGGGTGTGGCACCCTCTGCAGCCAGCCTGACCTGTCTCCCTCCTCACTCCTGTCTCCTCTTTTCTGTTTCCAGGACCCCTGCCTGGCTGGACCTGTCCCCACAGCTGTCCCTCGAGCCTCTGGAGTGGCTGGAGAGCAGGGCACATCTTCTAAAGTCCCGCTGCCCCTGAACGTGTGAGCGTCCCCTCTTGCCTGCCAGGTCTTCCTTCCGGCATCCCATGCACACATGGCAGTGCACATGTGGCCACATCTGGGGTGTCCAGGGGGTGACTGGCTGCTCAGTGCAGTCGTGTGCACCTGCAAGGCTGCCCAGAGCATAAAGCAAGCACAGACCTGGTCAGGTCTGTAAAGTCACAGTACCTGGGAGTAACTTTGCAGGGATGGCAGCTACCACACCCCACAGCAGGCCTTGAATCTGGGTCTTTGGTGGCCAGACAGCCGGTGGCCTCAGAGCTGGAGGCCACAACCAGTGCCACTGCACGGTCTGTCGAATGAGAACTCCTCAGGTCACTTATAGAAGGGAGGTGCTTATCTGGTTTAGAAAATCCCTACTAAATTACAAGTCTTAAGAGATATATACAGGCCAGGAGATAGCTCAGCGGTTCATCGTCAGCCTGGGAAGTGCAAGGTCCTGAGTTCGATTCCTGGTACTGCCCCCCCAAAAAAGGTGTAGGCGTAAGAGATACATGCCGCTTTAAAAGCCTCCATTTCTGTAGCGTCCTGAAGGATCAGGCCACCCCCCTTCTGTGCTGGCAGTGAGTAGTTTAGCGGGGGTGTGGGTGACTCAAGGAGGCACTTTCAACTTGGGCAGACAGAAGGCACTTTCAACTTGGCCCAGGTGCACCGACACTCACTCAGAACCTGTGTGCTTGCAGAGTGGAATGTATTTAGGGGGAAAGGCTCCCGAGAAAGCAACAACTGTGTGCCTGAGATTTCCGAGGGCTCTGTTGTGAGGACACCCTCAACAGGCTCCTGGGATGGCTGTGTGTCAGCCTTGTGGAGGGGTGCTCCAAGCACCTCCCTTTGCCTGCCTTACCTGTGGGTTCACCAACTCCATGAAAGAAAGCTGAGATTCCCCAGTTCTGCCTGGCTCCCGAAGGAACACGGACCAGTAAGCCGACTCCAGACGTCTTCAGGTTAAGCCTGAGCTCTCGCCAGCACTGGCGGTGAAGGCCCCAACATGCCCACGCGTTCGGCCTTTATGCAACAGCCATGGGGTGGGAGTAGTGCTGTGCTGAGCCTCACCGCACATACACACAGCCCTGAGGGCATCCCTGGAACAGAAAAATCCAAAACGTGGCACCAGCAAAATTTGAACTTCTGCCCCAAGCCCACATACATGAAGCAGTGTGCAGTGTCATTAGCCAACCAGAGATGGTTTAAAGCCGGTACCGATCTGTGTGAGGGACCCCACACCTGCAAGTCGTGGCCTTTAAACCTCCTCCTGGACCTGCTCCTGCGGCTTCACTGCAGCCAGGGACTGGAGACAAGTTAGGAAAGAGGCGCCCAGGAGGGCGTCCCAAGGAGGAGACCCATGTTGCCTGGAGTGGCCCCCATCTACTTACCCTCAGGAGAGCAGGGCACCGGCCGAGTGACTTCATCCTAGTCCCACATGCTGCACATGGACTCCCTGGCCCCTGCATGTCCATGTCAGCCCCAAGAGTCCTTCAGCCCTCAGGAGCTGGGGACACACGGGCATGCCTCCATGTCTTGAATGGCTCTTGACGTGGGGAAGGGTGGAGCGACCTCTTGGCCCCCCCCGAGCCCTCTGCTGCTGCCTGCATGTCTTGAATGGCTCTTGACGTGGGGAAGGGTGGAGCGACCTCTTGGCCCCCCCCGAGCCCTCTGCTGCTGCCTCCATGTCTTGAATGGCTCTTGACGTGGGGAGGGTGGGGCGACCTCTTGCCCCCCCCAGCCCTCTGCTGCTGCCTCCATGTCTTGAATGGCTCTTGACGTGGGGAGGGTGG
>NW_004524628.1:13236062-13278064 GCF_000260255.1 Octodon degus
GTGGGGAGGGTGGGGCGACCTCTTGGCCCCCCCCCAGCCCTCTGCTGCTGCCTCCATGTCTTGAATGGCTCTTGACGTGGGGAGGGTGGGGCGACCTCTTGGCCCCCCCCCCAGCCCTCTGCTGCTGCCTCCATGTCTTGAATGGCTCTTGATGTGGGAAGGGTGGGGCGACCTCTTGGCCCCCCCGAGCCCTCTGCTGCTGCAAGACAAGGTCACTGCAACCCTCACCTCCAGGCACAGCTGCCATTTAGCTTGAGATTTCATCTGAGTGAAAGGGAGGGTCAGGCATGGATCAGAGGACCTTCTGAGGGTGACAAGGACTACCACAGTGTCCCTGGGGCTGAGACACAGACTGCAGATTTCCCAGGAGCGCCTAGAGCAGGCAGGCAAAAAATGGGAGATATATAGCCAGTGCTATAGCCCACAGGTCTATAGGCCATGTGTTCTGCATGGGGAGATGCTAGCCCCCAAGCTGCCTCCCTGCTGTGGGCCCTGCAGCGCTGACAAGCGCCTAGCACAGCCCTCCTGGTACAGCTGTGTGTGGGAGCTGAAGCTCAGAAGAGCACTTCCACCTAGGTGGGGCTTTGCCCTCGGGAAGATGCAATGGAAACCATGTGCCCAAGCCCGTCACTATATCGCTTTGGAGCACTGAGCTTGGCTCTGGGACCAGCAGTGACCCTGTGCAGACTAGACTGGCTTTCTTGCCATCAGTCACCCTTGTGTGAGCGGAGCCCCTGGGTTCTGTCCACCTTTTGCTACCCCAGCTATTGGGAGCCCCTTCTAAAGGGAACAGCAGTGCTTGGAATAAGGGTCCCCATGCACCAGTGACCCTGGCAGGAACAGAGTGGAGACAGCTGTCTCTGCAGGAGGCACAGGATAAAACCTCCACACTAGAAGAGACAAGAGCCTGGAGAGGCACCAGAGTGAAACCGCTGCAGCCCTTGCTCACCACAAGAACAGCCGTGCAGTCTGTAGAAGGCGAGCAGGATGGCTGGGCTCATGCAGTTCAGGTGCACATGGGTGCAGGGGGTGCCAGTGGGATGCCTCACCGAGCCCCTGAGCCTGCCTCGCTGTCTGCTTGCTCTTCACTAGGTACTACGTTAGGTACGTGTGGAGGTTGCAGTAAGGATGTACAGCTCACACACCTGGCATGGCCCATGCTGGCCCTGTGACCTGTGCCAGGGGGCCATCCATTCAAGCCACTGTGGCTGTCACTGGAGCTGGAAAGCATCAGGTGACAAGGCCTGCCAAGATTCAGAGGCAGGTAGAGAGGTTGTGTGATTCCCTGCACACAGGTGGTTCTTCCGTGATGCCCACAGACACATGCCCTTGAGTGACTCAGGAGAAGCACATGTAGGTGACACGATCCTTGCTGGTGCCCCACGCTACATGGGCCTCAGGCTAGGTGCTCCATCGCTTCCCCAGCAGAGCCTCCAACAGCCTCACCCACATGGGGGCCCACCCCTGAGGGACCATAGGAGGAGCAGGGCAGAGGAGGGGAGGAAGAGGAGGAGGAGAAAGTGGTAGGGAGAGGAGAAGGTGGAGTAGGAAGAGGAGAGAGAAGTAAGAGAAAGAGGAAGAAGAGGTGGTGGATGAAGAGGGTTTTGGGTGAAGGAGGCTTTTCACATCAGGGGTCCCCAGCAGTGTACCCCTAGAGACCAGACAGAGAAGAGAACACATCTGCAGTGAAGATGAGATAGCCAAGCCCATCAGTCCCTTTCAGACCATGCAGCCCCTACGTGGGGCCCACACTGCCCATATCCAGCTGTGTCCCTGGGCCACACCGATGGCTTCCAGACCCAGACTTGATTCCCCTCCAGATACGCAGGAGCACAGATGGACTCCTAGTCTCCCAGCCTCAGTTTCCCTAGCCATGGAACCATGGGATTCCTGTGGCATACAGGTGGGGTCTTGTGTTTGCAAGTGGCAATGGATGCCCTGACCTCCCCTCCCCTGTCTCTTGGCAGCCCTGTGGTGGACTCAGATTTGTTCAGAACACGGGTAAACCCAGCTCAGAACTCCAACGCCTGAGGGCTGTCTGCAGCACAGAGCAGCTGATAAACAGGACTCTGCAGGCTTCCTGCTGATGAGGAGCTGGGCATCCTACTGAGGAGGCTGACTGTGTCACAAAACCTGAGGAGTCCTTCTGCAGACTTGAAGGACAGCTCTCACAGACTGGGCCTCGGGAAGTGGTGTGTGGCACAGCACTGGTGTCTGCACCCATGGGCCGCCCCAATCAGTGGATCAGTGGGCTCTCAGGGCAGCATGCTCGGCCAGAACTGTCTTAGCTTCCCATTTCCTGCCTGTGTTTTTAGGAACCAAGTCCCTGCTTATTTTACAGAGTATTTTTCTGACCTAAAGGTCTCCAAATAGCTTGAAGCCTGTATCTTTAATTTGATGGGGAGGACAAAGACACACAGTCCTTGTCCAGTAAATGAACAAGAACCCTACAAGAGTGGTGAAGGCCGTGGGCTCCTCCCAGGCCACAAGCTGTCAGTAGAGTCCGATGGCCACAGGCATTTGTCACCAGTGCCCACACTTGCTCTTCTACTCAGGGCAGATTCCTGGCTGAGCGGAGACACTGCTGGCACCAAGGAGTGCAGTGGGCATGGTAAGGTTTACAGAGGCCTGCTCATGGCTCTGAACTAACGTGCTGCGAGTTTCTAGAGAATCTACCCTGTGCCTAGGACTGAGCAGGCAGCCTCACACAGTGTGCAGCATGAAGGGGCTGAGGTACACATGCCCGGTGGAGACAGTGGGCTGGGTGGTGTGCTGGGGAGCCCCAAGCCGTGAACTGAGTCCACAGAAGGGTGGAGCTGCTCCGAGTCTGGACCAAAGGAGCAGCTGCTTGTGGGCGGACTCCAAGGAGTGGAGCCACATAGATCACTGCAGGGCAGGGAGGGTGGCCCTGGAAGCCTGGCCTTCACTCAGCAGGTCTCTCAGGGAGGTCACAGCAGGGCTGAGGTGTGGGCCAGCTCACGGGTCCCAGCTTGAGTAGAACTTAGGGCACTGGGCCCCTTCCTGAGCAGGCCAGCCTTCCCTGGGCGAGGCACCTGGATGTGCCCTGCCCCAGCCCTCCTGTGCAGATGTGGGGGAGGTGGACGCTGCACCCAGCACTGGGCGTTCCCCTGCAGCTGAGTAGAGGTACCGCAGTGTGCTGACAACCTAGGTGATTCCAGCAGGGTCACACTGCAGTTACTTTCCCGAGGGTGGCTGGCAGCACTAGCGGGTGTCATTTCCATCACCTCTGTCTCCCTTCATGTATCCATCCCTAATTCCTTCCCTCCTTGCTCCCAGCCCAGTGCCATGGACCCACATGGCACATGGCCTAGAAGGGGCACCATCTTCACCTGCTGTCTTCTCCCAGTGCCCTCGGCTGCCATCACAGGCAAAGTTACATGCTAGATCTCTTTTGTCTAGGCTGGGGACACCATGCATCTGTAGGCTCATGGTTCCCCGAAGGCTTTGTTTGTCCTTCCCAGGCCCCAACTACTCCTTCCTCCACAAAGAAGGATGGTGTAATGTCCCCAAGGGATGCCAAGAGCCCAGGCGGCACATGCCCTTACCTTATAGCACCTGAGGGGTTGGGATGTTCAAAATTGGTGGCAAATTGTATTTTAAGGCCAGTGAATATTTAGCATCAACATGGTTCTCATTCTGTTCTGAAATATGCCTCAGGATAGGAATGTGGTTCAGTAATGGAGCCAAGTGTGAGGCCCTATATTGAATGCCCAGCACCACAAAACAAAACTTGTCTTTAAGATACTCCTCTTCTTTGAGTTTGACCTTAGGGAGCTGGGCCCCATTTCTGGTTTTGCTCCTAACAAGGTCCCTCCTAAAGTTGGGGTGCAATGCAGTCCTTGGACCCCTGTGCCCCAGAGTCCAGTCCTGAAGGAGCCAGAAGCCCACAGGCCCAAGGGTTTTATCTTGTCCACCAAGCAGCCAGTCCAGGCACCAGACCCTAGAGACCCCCCTCCTGGAATTCATCTCTTGCTTCTTGTGGGGCTGAGACCCCACCAAACAGGCATCCCCTGATGTCTACAAGTTTATCCTCACAACCTCGGGGTGTTCCTGAGGGGGTTTGCCCTTAGGGCTGTGGCTAAACCCCCAGCCAGGGCTGCTCCACTGAGTCAGCCTAAAAGAAAAGCAAAAGTCACGGTCCAGATATGGCCAGGAGATGTGTGCCAGGCGTCCTTGATGGAGGCAGCAAAGGCCCCCGGCCCTCCCAGATCTGCAGGCGTGTGGTCTGGGCCAGGTCACAGGGAGGAGGGTACAGCCTGGGGCTCTGGCCTCACACACATTCTGCTCTAAGAGATTCTCCTGCTCAGAGCATTGGATTCTAGACCACATGACGCAAGCAGAACGCCGTGAAGTGCAAAGATGGTGCCCCAGATCCACCCCTGGGCCTTGGAGCCACAGCACATGGCCCACACCACAGAGCCCTTTCTGTTGGGGCTTCTACACACACACGGGGGAGGACTGTGGCTCTACTGGCAGAGGCCCAACCCTGTGTGCCCTGCGCCGGCCCTGCAGCTCACGCCTCGGGCGCGAGGTGACCTGGCCCTCATCCTGTCCCTGCTCCAGGTACCTGGCCCTCTACGCCTACAAGCCTCAGAAGAACGATGAGCTGGAGCTGCGCAAGGGCGAGATGTACCGAGTGCTGGAGAAGTGCCAGGACGGCTGGTTCAAGGGCGCCTCGCTGCGCACGGGGCTCTCTGGGGTGTTCCCCGGGAACTACGTGACTCCTGTCTCCAGGTGAAGGCTGCTGCCTGTCCCCCGGTGCTTTGGAAACTGCAGGAGGCCCTGCCGGGCTGGGCTGGGCCAACAAACCCTCCCTGCAGGTAGCCCCCCTTGAGCGAGGTCTGCCTGGCCCCCAGCAGGGCACTGACCAACAAGGAGCCAGCCTTGGTGGGACAGGAGGTCATCAAAGAGCCCAGCTACAAGTGTGAATGTGTGCTTGTGTGTTCACTCTGCACAGCACATGAAGGGCAAGCAATGCATTGTGCAGCCCATGTGCTCGTGTGTGTGCATGTACACACGCAGGTGAGTGTGGCATGTGTGTGCTACGCTCCTTGGGCACATACGTACATTTGCAGTGGGTGTGCCGCCTTAGCGTGGATGTCAGCATGGGCACAGTGTTCGTGTCTGTACATAGCATGTACGCTGGTGCATGCACCTTCACATGTGATCCTGCTGTATGTAAAAGCACACCTGTAAAAAGACAGGATAGAGCTCTGAGCAGAAGCATTGTCAGCAACTTAAGTTTTTTCTTTTGTTCCTTTCTGTGTTATACAGTGTTTATAAGTCAGAAAGGGTAATTTTACAAGTTTGCTGAAGTGCCAGATTTCCTGCCAAGTAGAGGGTCAGTCTTGCCCATGGCAGCCCTGGGGCTCAGCCTGTGTCCCCTCTTAGGGCATGCTGGGGACCTGAGGATCCAGCCCGGGGCTCATTTGTCCTGGGAGGAGGACTATGCAGGTATGCAGTGATGCTGGGCTTTATAGGACTGCAGATGTGTTCTTGCTATCATGGTGGTTTCGGAAAGTGCAGAGGTGGATTAGGTTAGGACCCCAGAGTAGATTGCATGATTCGTTGTTGGTGCCTCCTGCAGGGTGCTGGGTTTGCAGGAGCAAGGGAGGCTTTGTGGGAGAGGTTCTGCTCAGAGGCTCTCTCCGCCTCACCGAGAAGTCCAAGACACCCCTCTGTCTCCCTTGGTCTGTGAGCTGTCTAGGCCACTGTGGGGGAAGCCTGCCCTGGCCCCCACCCATTCCGTGGTTCCCCAGCAGGCTATTGTTGAGAGCAGGTCATGGTTCCTCTCCATGCAGCATTGCCCCTGGATTCCGTACCTGCTGTATACATGTACCAGGTACACAGTGAATGCAAGTTGAATCAATAAAGGAAATCTGTGAGTTTGGCTTGAGCCATCCCAAGGATTTCCTCCTGTGCCCCCAGGGCCTGCCTTGTAGGCTGGAGGGTATGCTGGCCAACCCCAAGCTGCAGAGGCACACTACTGGTCCCAGGTCCTAGGCTGACTCTTCTCCCACAACTGTGGGCAAAACCACCCTGGACACTCTTGGCCCCTCCTAGGTGGATCCCAGTCCCATGGTAACAGTGGAGGGTGGGGCGGTCAGAGCCTGGCTGCTCCTGTGCCCCTCCAGTGTCTATGAGAGAGATGTCCTGGAGGGACCAGGGCAAGAGGCTCCAGCTCAGCAGAAGACAGGCATCTCAGTAACCAGTGCTTCCAGCCCCTGGACTCTGCCCTGCCCCTGTCCCAGGGGCCAGCTGTGGGCAGATGTGGATGCACACAGGAGTTAGAAAGGCCCCACGTGACTGTGGCCCTCCGTTGCCGGTGGCCTCCCCTGGGAGCCTTGGGGTAAGAAGCACTTCTTTCTGGTGTCCAACAGCAAGCTCCTTGGCACCCTCAGTTAGCAGCCGTGCTGTCTGTTACCCACCCCCACCCCATGGGACGTGACGGGCCATCCATTGCATTGGCTGTTGTGGAGGCTGTGCTCTGGTACTAGATACTGAGTGGGGTTGCCTGGCCCCTTGGGACTCCCTGGCTGCTTCCTGAAGGTGCAGCCCCGGTTTGTAAAGCATGCACTCCACTCACCTGGAGTACTGTTAGGCATTGGTTAGAATTTTCTGGGCCTTTTCCCTCATCTTTCGGGGCCCAGAAGGGACAGTGACCCTCATTCATCTGGGTGTCCCCTGACAAGACTCTGTTTGCTTCCTCAGGGCTCCTGGAGGAGCGGCTGGGCCACCCCGGAGTAGTGTGCTCAGCGGGTCTCCTCTGGCCAAGGGCATGGCCACTACTATGCACCCTGGAGGCGGAAGCCTGAGCAGGCCGGCCCTGCCCCTCACCACACCACAGGCCCAAGCCCCACTTCCGGCTGGTTCCCCTACGGCAGGCAGCTGTCCCCGCCATACAACCCAACCAACCACTGGCCAAACACGGGGAGCTCACTCTGCAGGTATGGATGTGGATGTTGGGACCTGGGGCTGGGACGCTAATGTAAGGTGTATTTTTTTTTTTTTTCCTGGCTGGCTCAGGATGCCTTTATGGATTGAGGATTTGGGGATTGAACTACAGCTTCCTGAGCCTGACTGCTTTGCTTATGCAGGCACTTGAACAACTGAGCTAATGGGCAGGCCCTTGGGACACTAATGTGAGGGACACACATCATAGGATGCCCCTCCCAGGGGAGGCCACTGCACCTGTGTCCAGGTGCTGAGCAAGCCACCATGGGACAGGTTGATTCTGACATCATAATCTTAATCTGCTGATCTCTGGAAAGCTCACATTGTGTGTCTATCCTGGCAGCAGAAATCAGCTAGGGAATTCATAAGTTTTACTGGTACGGCACAAGGGAACCTTAAGAGCTAGTAAGGATAGCGTGGCACCTAGTAAGGATAGCGTGGCATGTTCAGAGAAGGCAACAGGGCTGCATGGAGGTCCCCACTTAGGGACTTTCAGGACCCTACAAGGCAGCATCTAAGAAGACTGGGTCACCACAGGTAAAGGTCCCTTCAGGAGCGCGTGTACCTGGAAGGAAGATGCTCACTTACAGCAACATTATCAATCCCTCAGCTGTGCAGACTTGATTTTTTTTTTTTTTTTTTGTGGAACTGGGGATTGAACTCAGGCCCTCGCATTTGCCAGGGAAGCACTTATTCTACTGAGCCATCTCCCCAGCCCCATAAGTTCACAAGGATATATATATATCCTTGGGCCAAGCTAATAAGGGTCAGCAGGACAGGACACTAAGCAGCTTAGGATCAGTGGCTCTGACTGAGGCAGGTAGTGCAGAGGTGCGCAGTGCAGAGGTGGGCATGGAGCCTGGGCACCACATCAGAGTCCAGTACTGGGATGGGTTAACTGGAGAGGGGCAATGGCATGCATCCTGGCAAACACTGGAGGAGTCTGCTGGTGGGAAGGTAACAGCTGAGCTCAGACACAGGGCTGGCGAGGCACCATGGGTGCTGGTCAGTGGGCTCCGGTGATGGGGGCAACCTCACTGCGCCAGCTTCACCTCACGCATCAGGACCCAGGCCTCCCATGGTAGCAGGCAACCCTGCTGCTAGCTGCCCTGTAGGTGAGGAAGGAGGTTACTTTCTGTGTGAGCAAGTTGTGAAAACAGCCTTTTCAGGGGCAGCAAAATGGAGGCAAGTTCCTGGTGTCTGACACTCACCTTTGATCAGGGTAGACCTCAGGTGGTGCTCAGCTGCCACTGAGGATGCCTCCAGGCATCTGCTCAAACACCCCAACACCAGCCCTACCAACCAGATCCCATGGGTGGGCACTAATCTCGTGCATATGTCTTTTCTTTTTAAATCAGCCATGTGCACCACCTGTGCTTTCATGCTCTCTGCAGCAATGTCGTCCAATCCCAGACCCTGGACCCCAACCCCAACACATTGCTTTGCATTGATCTCTGGGTTCCTGTGTTCCTTTCAAGCCTGTGTGCTAGGCTTGTGACCCATGGCCCCCAGTTTAGCTCCTGTACTCGTCAGAAGCCTACCAGGGCACATACCACACAGGGCCCAGGACAAGGTCCTCCTGGACGTGAGCCTGCCTTTCTACCAGGTGCACTGCATCTGTTCAGGCCCTGGGCCCTGGCAAGGCGGCAGTGCAGCTCCTCACAGGGGTGCACAGCCGGGCAGCATCCCTTCCAGCTTTGTGGCCTCATCATGCCAAGCCAGCTAGAAAATCTCTCAGTTGAGAAAGAACACTGAGCCCTCCCAGACATTTCTCCCTCTATGCATGAGCAAGCAGGAGCCAAAGGAATTGGCAGGGCTGGGGCAGCACCACATTGTGTGGTGTCCCTGGCCTGTTGCCATGGTAACCATAGTGGCATAGCTAGTATTCCCTTCCATTGGTTAATTTTACACTGCAAGAGTGAGGTGCAGGATGGTTAAATAGTCCCCTCCTGCATCCAGCCACATTGCTGTCACAGCCAGGTTACAGAATGGCTCCAACTGAGACACGTCAGTAAATTAAAATGCCCTGAGTTCCCACAGCATTTCCCACTTCATTCTACATTTAGGGAGTGGAAAAACATTGTTGACAGAACAAGTAATGGATTGTTCCCTGCAGTAATGGACCATTTCAGTGGACCCCAGCCCCACAGCTGGGAGGCGTTCCAACAGTGATCTCGCCTCATGCCCAAAGCAGGCACTTTGACAAAGGCTTAATTGCATCACCCACAGCATCCGCTATGATTTGTTCTGCTTGACTAACGCCACTCCTTCTCCAAGGGCAGCATACCCTGTGCTCCATAATGACTCCCATCAGCCCTCAGCAGAGACAAGAGCCTCACACGGCCATTTATTTATCAACAAAAAAAGCTGAATATGAGCAAGGAACTCTGGGAAGACCTGAAAGTACAGAGGAACAGATAGAGTGCATTTCTGCCCTAGTTAGAGGAAAGGACAGCACACAACCTCCTGCTGCCATGTGCAAAGCACTGGGATAGAGCCATTGCCAGGTTTAAGCAAATAGGAGAGGGATCCAGTCAGATCCCAGAAGGCACTGGGTGAGGTGGGAACGTGTGTGGGAGCATTCAGGAAGAGACGACGATGCCCAGAATCCTAGAGGAAACGGGACCGTCCAGGCCAAGTGAGGGCAGAGGAACCAGCAGGGTCACTGATTCCATGCTGGCAGTCTTTCTGGGTTTGATGGGATTGAAATAGATGTGCAAGGAGCTGTCCAGGGAGGAAGTAACAGTCCTGCAGGCGATAAGTGGGGCACAAGTCGCTCTGGGCAGGACCACGGCAAGTCCAACCCTCACAACACAGAGGCTAGTGCACTTGGAGATGGGGTGAGGCCTAGGAGACCTGGGAGGGCAGATCGCAGATCCCTGAGGCCCTGCTAGACCGTGCCAAGGACCGTGGCCTGTGGCCAAGCTGAAATGATGTGACAGTGTTTACCCTCCCACCTTGAAGAGCCGAACAACAGGCAGTGTATAGACAACTGGCATCAGGTTGTCTACACCAGGCGTCGGACCACAAAGTAATTGCTAAACAAGGAATATACGTATTCAGAAGGTTAAATTAGAGATCCTAAAAAGATCCAGATCACACTTCTAAAATAAAACTGCAGTGTGTGAGCTAAACAATATACTGACTGGATTTAGTGACAGAGACATTGCTGAAGAAAAGTGAGCGAACGAACTTGAAGCTAAAGCAGTAGAACATACAAAAATCGAAGCAGAGATTAAGGAGGGCTTTTAAAAATGTACCAAGCATCAGTGAACAATAGGAAACTCTAGGTGGCTTCAAATATGTATCACTGGGGTCTCCAAGGTGAAGGAGAGAGAAGGGGCATAAGAATGATGTGAAGGAATAAAGACTCGAATTGTCCTAAACTTGAGGAACATTACGCTACTAGCAAATGGAGACAGTTACACTAAGACAAGTCAAAATTCAATTCTTCAAAATCTGTGATTAAGAGAATCTGGAAAACTCGATGTGAAGTAAAAAACAGACAAAGGTTGAAGTTGTGTTCTTGTCAGGAGCACTTCAGGTGAGAAGGCAGCAGAGAGACTCAAAATTAGTTGGAAGAAATGTGTCTGTCCATCTAGGACTCGTAGCAAAAATACCTTTCTGTATATCATTCCAATCTTAGTGTATGTGCTGCCCAGGCAAACACAAAAATATCTTTCAAGAAAAAGACTAAGTAATTATTCAGACACAACAAAGCTAGAAGACTGCATCATCAACTGACCCACACTATGAGATACAGGAAGCTTCTTCCAGAAGGGAGCTGACATCACATGGAAAGAAGACCCAGCCACAGAGACAAAGAACACTAAAAATAGTGACTAATAAATACATGTGTGATATCCCTTATTATTTAAAATATTAAGAAATAGCTGTTTAAACAAAAGTCAAACCAGTCCAGATTGGGACCCAAGACTTACACGAGAGTAAAATGTACCATGGCGTAACACAGAGCTGGGGCAAGGGACCGGAGACGGGTTGCACCATCACAGGACTCTTAATACTACATGGGATGTCATGGACTTGCTGCTAAGGCGGCCAGCAGAGAGATACACAAGCACTAGCAGTGAAAACAGTCATGCCAAACAAGCTAACAAAGGAGGCCAGATGGAAGGGTAAAAATTCAGTCAATCCAAAATAAAGGGTAAAAAGAGAGGAAAGAGAACACTAGGCATATGGGTCAAAGAGAAAATACACTGAAGGGTAGAGGCTTCACCTAACCATACAAATAATTGCATTAAATTTAAGGGTCTAAATAACCCCAAATAGAATTATGGTTAGATGGCCAGATACTGAAAAGCAGATAAATAAACAAAAGCTATACGCTGTGAACAAGAAACATTTTAATACTTTAAAAGCGCAAACAGGTTAAAGACAGGAAATGCATCTCTGTCATTCGCGGCCTTGCATTCTGTGTAGTCACCTTGAAGGCTGAGTGAATGTTTCTAGCTAGATGGTGTGTGCATGCGCCTCACATAGACTCTGATCTTGTCTTCATTCAGTTTGTTCTACAGTAGAGAGAACAAGCTTCAGCAGGCCACTGCCTGGCCTAGGTCGTGCTCCATCAGGTTCTGAGCCGGGATTCAGGCCTGTCTAGCCGGTCCTAGGCCCAGAGCAGCTCCCCCGACCCCTGGCGCCCTCCTAGCTGCTCTGAGGGCTGAGACCTAAGGCGGTGTCACCCTGTTGGCCACAGCGGGGAGCCACCTTAGTTCAGGCAACTTAGGTAGTCCGCGGCTCTGGACACGTGTGAGCATGAGTGTGACAGCAGCACAGGCACTGGGTTGGGAGCTTTGAACCGACTGTAGCTGATCCGAGCAGGTCTTTCCCATTCACCGATGCACAACCCTAATGGAAAAGGTTTATGCGGCTCACAACGGGCTCAGGCCATGACCAGCTGGCCCCACGGCAGGAACAGCCTGGCGGAAGAACATAGCGAAGGAGATCTGCCCGCCCCACGGCAGCCAGAAGCATGGAGGAGCAAGGAGCTGGTGACAGGAGTGTACCTCCCAGGGGACTTCCCGTCCCTGGTGACCCACTTCCAGCGAGGAGCTGCCTCCTAGCAGCATAGTCAGCCATGCACTCATCGGGGGATTAATTCACTTGAGTTGAGCATCCCATGATGCAGTCGCTTTCCAAAAGCCCCATCTCAGAATGCATGACATTTTGGGACAGGCTTTCAGGGCTAAACCAAACACAGCACTTGCAGGTAGGGAACTTGCCCATAATGGGCCTAAATTGTGTTAACATAAAAATGGCTATGTTATGAGTAATACTGAACAGAGTAGAATTTATAAGAATATTATTAGGGATGATTAAAAAGGCAATTTCATAAATGGTAAGGGGTCAGTTAATTATAACAACCTGTAGTAACAGCCTGCAATATTTAGGCACCAAATGAGAAAGTTCAGAATGTATAAGCGATTACAGTGGAAGCTGTGGGGAAAAGTAAGCAAATTCATAAGTGCAACCAGAGAATTCAGCATTTCTGTCAATAGCTGACAGTGCAAGTAGACAGAAAATTGGTAAAAATATAAAGTAACACTATGACCAACTTAAATTAATTGACATTTAGGGAATGAATGTTCCCTCCAACAACATCAAAATATGTGTTCCTTTTAAATGCACATAGTACAGTTCTGGGCTATAATATTTAAATCTCAATACATATAAGAAGATTTAAGTCACACAAACTACATTCCTGTCTCAGTTACTTTTCGCTTCTTTCTGGGACAAATACCTGACACCCAAAATTAAGGAAGGAAAGGTTTATTTTTTTGGCAGAACCGGGGATTGAACTCAAGCCTTTGTGCTTGCCAGGGAGGCACTTATTCTGCTGAGCCATCTCCCCGGCCCCAAAGGAAGGGTTTCTTTAGCTCACAGTTTGTGGAGGTTTCAGTCCATACCCAGCTGGCTCCAAAGCAGACTGCCATATGGCAGAGGGCAGCAGCTCATGGTGGCAGAAGACAAACAGCTAGAGCAAAGGCAAGTAGAAGCAGCAGCAATGGCAGCAGAGGCAGAGAGCAAGCCTCTCTCCTATATGTTGAGTTAGGCTGTTTGCCCCAGGCCGGGCATAGCATTCACATGCATAATCCTAACAGCACTCACATCCTTAATCCCAGCACTGGATCATGAATTAATCACAACCTCTAGAAGTACACCACATAACTGCATGAGATTTTGGAGGACAACAAACCATAAGAATTCCTCACCACAGTGGAGTTGAGTTAGAAACCAGTATTAAAAATAATTACAAATATGCATTTGACATTTTCAAATATTTGTAAACATCAGAATAATGCATGGGATTGAAGAGATTGGTTGGGTCCCTAGTCCCATTTGTTTATCGTAGTGGAGAATTGTCTAGCAGCTGGAGCTTCCTTCGCCTGCGGTGGAAAGAACCCGTGGCTGGCCCAGGGTGGGGGGTTGGAGGAAGTAGCCAGAAAGTGAAGGTTGAGAGGTAAACTGAAGCCCCTAACCCTGGCTGCATCTGAATGGGAGTGTAAAAGGAAGGCAGGCCTTTCAGACAGCGAGAGGCATAATCCCAGTAGCAATGACAGCGTCGGAGGCTAGGCCTGAATTTGCCGTCCAAGAAAATCCTTGCGGGAGATTTTCTTGACCTAATTGTATGGGGGTATTCTAGATGGGCAGCTCTCAAAAAAGGCACAAACAACTGAAGGACGGGCACCATTCCATATGTCAAAAGCATGTTGAAAGAAAAATAAGGAAGGCAGGAGCCTCAGTATGAATCAGTCTAGACCTAGGTTAGGTAATGATGGTGAAGAACCCTCATCTCAAGACCGTAATGATCGTGAAAGTGGGAGAAGAAGGCAGCAAGAACGCCTCCTTAGAGAAGAAGCCTATTATCAGTTTATTAATGAACTCAGTGATGAAGATTATCGGCTAATGAGAGACCACAATCTTTTAGGCACCCCTGGAGAAATAACATCACAAGAACTGCAGCAGTGGTTAGATGGAGTGAAGGAGCAGCTAGCATCTCAGCCTGACTTGAGAAATGGGACAAATAACAGAGACTTGGAAGTCCCTAGAGAAAGTTCAAGTGAAGATTCTTTGCTAGAAGGGCTGCACACCTTTCGTCTTACTAGCAATGCCACTCGAAGTGGACAAAATGGGAACCAAACTTGGAGAGCTGTGAGTCGAACAAACCCAACCAGTGGAGAGTTTCGGTTTAGTCTGGAAATCCACATAAATCAAGAGAATAGAGGATTTGAAATTCGTGGGGAAGATGAGATGGGCACTTCACATCCAGATATTATTAGAGATCATATGAGAAGTAGGCAACAAAGATCAACTAGTCGTGTGGCTCGGAGAACAAGAAGCCAAACCTCAGTGAATTTCAGTGGTGGTAGTTCCAACGCTCCAAGGACTAGGCTTGGGTCGAGGAGGCAGAATTCAGTGGATGGATCGCACTCTCCACTGGGAAGGTTAAGGAGTAGAACTGGGAGAACGGTTGGTGCTCCCAGAAGTAGCGCTTCACACAGTAACTTTAGTAGTCAATCAGGTGGTAGTGAACTCAGGCAAAGGAAAGGACAGCGATTTGGAGCAGCACATATTTGGGAAAACGGGGCTAGAAGTAATGTTACAGTGAGGAATACAAACCAAAGATTAGAGCCAATAAGATTGCAGTCTACTTTCAGTAGCTGAAGCTGCTCACCAATTCAGAGACAGAGTGGTACTGTTTATAATTCCCAAAGGGAAAGTAGACCTTCACGGCAAACTGGTAGGTCTGTGAGGAGAAGAGGTATAACTCAGGTCTTTTTGGATCCAGATAGAGAACAAAGAGGCACTACATATTCCCAGTTCTCTAATTCAAGACTTGTGTCAAGAATAACAGTAGAAGAAGGGGAGGAGTCCAACAGATCCTCACCTGCTGTTTCACGGCATCCAACAATTACACTGAACCTTCAAGTAAGAAGGATTCGTCCTGGAGAAAATAGAGATCAGGATAGTATTGCAAGTGGGACCCGATCCAGAGCAGGGCTGGCAGAAAACACAGTCACTGTTGAAAGCGATAGTGGGGGATTTCGCAGAACCATTTCTCGTTTAGAGCGGTCAGGCATTCGAGCCTAGGTCAGTACCATAACAGTGCCTCTTCGTAGGATTTCTGAGAATGAGGTTGTTGAGCCATCCTCAACGGCTCTTCGGTCAATTTTTAGGCAGATTGTGACTGGGTTTGGAGAGCTGAGTTCTCTAATGGAGGCAGAATCAGAGTCAGAGATTCAGAGAAATGGTCAGCATTTGCCAGAACTGAATAGTTTAGGTACAGCTGATGACAGCAGCCAGCGAAGTGAAAGTTCCTCTCAACACAGGCGAGCCCAAAGAGATAGCACTGAAATGCCAGGTGAAAATGAGTCCACTCGGCCTCAGCACAGAAGCGGTGCCAATAGAAGTCGCAGGCAGCTGCGAAACTCAAACAGTTTGGTAGAACCGGAACACTACCTATTCTTCGCCTTGCTCGCTTCTTTTTATTAAACGAAAGTGACGATGATCAAATACATGGTTTAACCAAAGAGCAGATTGACAATCCTTCTACCCGGAACTATGAGCATAGCAGCATTGACAATGAACTAAATAAAATTTGTAGTGTTTGTATCAGTGGCTGTGTAACTGGAAACAAGCTCAGGCAGTTACCCTGCATGCACGAATTTCACATTCACTGACCGATGGCTGTCAGAGAATTGCACTTGTCCAGTCTGTCGGCAGCCTGTTTTCGATTCCAGTAGAGCAAACAATGGGTGAAATAAAGGGATCTATTCAAATATTGTATTTTAATAGATCTGAGTGTGTAAACATTCTTTCATTGAGTTGTAATGAGCTAACCAGGATGAAGAATAAGATTATAGTTTGAACTATTTTTGTGTGCTTTTTTAACTTGTCAAGAGTAGAATTTATATAAATTTAAAATAAAAATGTTAAATTGTCCAGAAGTACAGAATAGTTAATATTGCTAGAACCATATAATCTTTAAAATGTTTCTATTTTGGTAATTTTGTCATGCTAAGCACTTTTGTATCTGCACAATTCAATGACTTAAAAATCTTCCTCTTTTCATATTATTACAGAAGACTTATTTGAGTTTTTAAGTTTCATAAGCTTAGTACTATGTCTAGCCATTAATGTCTAAGCCTTTCAAAGAATGTTTGGGCTGAATGTTTACTATGTATATTTAAGTTGCCTGAAATGATAATTTAATATGCAACATACATTAGGTGTATATATAGATATATAATTTTAAGGTTAAAATATCTTGTCTAAAAACTATAAATATGATTCTTATTTAAGCTTTTGGGCTAATACTGTATATGACATAATGTTTGATATTGATGGACTCATCTCTGGAAGTGGATTGAGTTGTGATTTTGAGGTAGAGATAGTTTGTTGAAGCGTCTTTGACAGTCTGACTTGTGGGCAGGCAATGTATGGTACTGGACAAGTGTTTCTTTGTTCAGAGGTGGAGTGTGGGAAGATTGGAATGTACAGATTGGGTTGAGCTTTTTTCTTGAAATGTGCAAAAATTTTTTGGGGTTGAGTAGGGTGTACAGTGTGCATGGTTTCTCAAATTTAGTTTGTAGGGGTCTAGGGGGAGTCTGTGGAGAGTTGGGTGCATGGATGGTGCATTGGGTTCACTTGGAGGCCAAATGACTCCAGGACAGAAATCCTGAGGGGAATGTGGAGTGTGTCTGCACAAAGGGTATGCACTGGGCATCTGTTTCTATCAATAAATACTAAAACAAAAAAAAAAACAAAAGAATAATGCATGGAACACTGAAGAAATAAAAATACCAGGAGGCATTTCAAGCTGCATGAAATGAAGATACAACTTATCAAAATTCATGGAGTGTCATGAGCGCAGTCCTCTGTATAAATGACTATCTGTAGTCAAAAGACAAGGAAAAGTGTCAGGTGAGTGGCATCGGCTTATACTTGAAGAAACCAGAATAAAAAGAGCAATGGGACATTGAAGGAAGTAGAGAAAGAAAGCCAGGGACCAAAGGCGGCTCTTTGAGGTCAGTAATGAACCTTTAGCAGACAGACCCTAAAAGGGAGAAGGTCTGCCAGTGTTACAAGCAGCAGCAGCAGGTACCTGCTCTAGATTCTACGGGCAAGTCGGGCATGCTTAAAATGTCCACACAAGCAAATTTAACAAGTTACATGAAATGGATATATTAGAATATTTCTAGAAAGACGAATCACTAGACTTGCCCAAGAAGAAAAATTCAAATAACCCATATCTATTAAAGAAAATTATTTTTAAAGGTTCCACAAAGATCCCAGTCTCAAATGATTTTGTTGATTTATGTATGATTATTAGGGAAGAAAGTACAGTGATTCTGTGGAAGCTTAGAAAATTGAGAAGAGAGAGTACTTTCTTTTTCTATATATCTAGCATTGTAATACTAGAAATATCAAGAAAATAAAACCACAGATAAATATGCCTCATAAACAGACATAAGAATTATAAACAAAATTTTAGTAAATCAAGTATGACAATAAATCAAAAGGCTCTTACAGCAAGTAGGGTATATTCTAGGAAAGCAAGTTGGGATTAACAATCCATGCAACTTGAGTCCTTAATGCACTAAAAAATAATATGACTTCCTATAGTGTAGACATCAGCATCAATTCCTGATGTAAGAGACTCAGTGAGTCTTCTTTCAGACCTGGACTTCTTCGGTATCATAAAGGACTTTGTGAAGATGCACAGGTAATACCTTACTTAGTAGCAGAAGACTAAAGATTTTCCTCTGAGGTCAGGGACAGGCAGGGATGTTTGCTGCCCTCACTTCTGCCCTCACTTCTGTTCAGTACTAAAATTGTAGCCAGGCTGGGCGAGGGAAGAAAAGTATGCAGATTGGAAAGGAAGGAGTAAAACTTTATAGCTGAAAACAGCATGATTTTATATATAGAAAACCATAAGGAAAGTGTGTGTGCGCACACACACACACACACACACACACTCGAGCTTAAAAAATTCAGCAGGAAGATACAAAATCAGTATAAAAAGTCAGCTGCATTTCTGTGTAGAGCCAGCTCTCCATACCTGTCTATCGTGTCGGTGGCTTCAATTATGGGTCCAAAATATATGAAATAGTTGTAGCCGTGCCGACTGGGTATAGATGTTTTCTTGTCACTATTCCCTAAGCCATACAGTGTAATATCTTACTACCTGATGCCTTAGTTACTTTCTTATTGCTGGGACAAATTGCCCAACACCCACAAGTTAGAGAAGGAGAAGTTTATTTTAGCTCATAGCTTGTAGAAGTTTCAGTCTTTGTTAGCCGGCTCCAAGGCAGGATGACATGGCCGAGGAGATTGAGAGAAGGGAGACCAAGAAGGCAGGCTGGGCAGAAGTCGGCAAGTCGCAAGCCTGCCTCCTTCTCTTCGCCACACATTCTGTTCAGGCTCCACGCTGGTGTCACCTCACCCAGGTGGGCCTTCCCCGATCCACACCCAAAACCATGTGGAGCTAACCGGTGGACTAACTTAGTTACCACAGCCTTGGTCGTCCTGTGACTGGCACCTGCCAGTGCTCTCTCATGCCCTTGGCCCTGGCTAAGCAGGGTCTGAGCCAGTGTGGAAGCCAAGGGTGAGCCCCATCTGGAGCCCGGCTGCGGGCCACGGCCAGCTGCTGTGCAGGGCTGCTGCGCACCACAGGGCCACCTTGAGGCTTTGGAGGCTTTCCCAGGCTTTACTTTGGGGGCTAAACTTTTTTAAAAATTCATTTTAATGAGAAAAAAAGACAAAATAGCAATGAAGCAGTTTCAGAACAGGTTAGTTACAATAATTAATACATTGCATATTGTTGTCTTCGTAGTATTCAGAGGACAAGATGCAGACATGATATCTTGTCTAAACAATATTAGTACAAACCTTTCTTCTCATTGAACTAAAAGAAAGTAGCTGTGTATCTATCCTATCTTGTATATACATATATATATTCAGAACGAAACGGTCCTTTATTTATACCCCCCTTTTTTGTTTTGTTTTGTTTTGTCAGAGATGGGTGTTCCACTGCAGTTAGAGAAGCTGTATTTGGAGAAGTCTTTAAAGGACCTTTTCATACTTGCTGCCAGTCCAAAGATTGTAGTTACTTGAATTCAGCAAAATAACCCAATATAGTCCAATAGTCCATAATAGTAGTGGGTTATCAGCAGAACTGGCAATTGTCTGAAGTTGTTGACTTGAGCTTTTTACTGCTCAGCATATTAATATGGCTTTACTTTTTATACCTCATGGTTACTTTTCTGCTGGATGGTTAAGACCAAGTTAAAGCAAGACCTATGTAACTAAAAATGTAACTTTTGCTATCTGACAAGGTCAGTCAAGTTCCCTCAGGATTTACCCTGGAAGCACATACAGCACCTTGTAGATCTTTTGTCAGTGTCAGCCATCTGGATGAATCCCGGCCATTGCCTGACCAATTTGCTCTCTGTGAACACCTGAGAGAATTTTTATCTCTGGGTGACTCTCCTTAGGCACACTCTATATCGTCGATCACTTTCCTTTGTGGTGGGGCTAAGCTTTTTAATCAAGAAGTTTTTAAAAATCTTGGGAATGCATTGGTTTGTCACAGCACGGAAGTTGAGTTAGAAGATGCTGTAGTGTGGACATGATTTGTTCTCCAAGAGTCCACATGTGTGTGACATTGGTGGGTCACTTAAGAGAGCCGTGGGAGTCCCTTGTGAGGCACTGGGAAGGGATGGGTGCTGCTCGACCCGAGTCCTGAGCAGGAGGCCACAGCCAGCTGCTCTCCCAGCATGCTCTGCATCTGAGCCGGGCAAGGGATTAAACTGGCTCTCGACACCCTGAGGGCGTGCTTCAGAGCAGGCCTGTGCCTTGCTCCCGCTCCAGGCTCAGACGCACCGTGGCACTGCTTGCCTCGCACGTACCCTCACTGCTGTGCTAGGTCCTCCACCACAGCAGACCCTCCGCTGTGGTAGATACGCTGTGACTGCTTCGTGGTGCCTGAGTTCACAGAGGCTCCAGGCCATGAGCCTCCAGTCCTGCTGGCTCCCTGAGCCCAGCCCCAGGCATTTTGCTGTAGGAGTGAAAGTGTGCTGATCCCCAGTGCTTCACAGAAACCGGGAATGAGCCCTTGCTCAGCAGCCTGGGAAGCTCAGCTCGCCCTGGGAAGGGCTGTTGTGAGTGGGAGGAGGCTGGCCACTGGGCTTTGAAGAGATCTTTGTGACTGCCTAGCTTCAGTTTCTCCTCCTGCACAGGGGTGTCTGTGCTGGTGGCCAGGTCCAGGAAGCAGAGGCCTCACCGCGAGGCTGGGTGCCGGGCACATAGCAGCCTGCAGACTAATCAGCTGTCCACTGTCTCTCCACTCCCACCCCAGCCACCCACTCCTCTCCCCAGGCCCAGGATCGACCAACTGCCACCGTGACACCCCTGCGCACTCAGAGCTCCCCATCCCGGCTGCCTGCTACCAGCCTGAGGCCCCGCTCCGTGGTGTCCCCACAACATGGCCAGCAGTGCCTAGGTCAGATGAGTCCCCGGCCAGCCATCGCCCTGACCTCTGCCACATCAGCTGTCACACCACCCAGTGTCAGCACCACCAGCCTCAGTGGGGACATCGGTGTTGGTGGGGGCCTGTGCACATCTAGCCCCACTGGCACAGGGTGCAGACTGGATGACAAGAGGGGTGAGAAGGTAAGTGGACAGCCTGGGTATCCTGGGCGTCCTTGGCACCAGACAGGCCTGAGACGGGCAGAGCCAGACCGAGGAAAGCAGCCGGCTGGACGTTTTAAGCAAATCGGAGTACTGTTCCCTCCTCTTCTGTGGAAAAATCAGTGTAATGCTCTGACTTTTTTTAGAATGAAATGCACTCATATTGTTAGAATAAGATCTTTATTGCTGTGTGCTGGGAGAACACAGCAGTGGGAACCAAATCTGTGGGAGCAGTACCCCCCACTCGAATGTGCCGCTCTCGTGTAGTGCACAGCCTGTGCAGTCGTATGGGACAGGGCGCTTCCTGAGGAGAAATGGACGGCCAGCAGGGTGCCCACCCAGTCGCTGGTATGGACCGCACTTTCAGCCTTCCTTTCCGCTGTGATGGGTGCTGGGCTGTTTTCACGAAGGAAGCAGCCTGGCCACTGACCAGCCAGTTGGACACTAGGCCAGCCAGGATTGGAATCCACATTTCCAAGTCGGTGTGTCCAGCAGAAATAGAATGCTGGCTGCAGGCTTGATGAACATTGTCCAATACCCTCATTTTTTAAGAGTAAAATTTTAAAATTAAAGGTGAAATTTATTTCAATAGCCTATTCCACTAAGGATAACATCCAAACTATTCTTGCTTCAGTATGAAATCTACATAAAATTGCTGGTGAGCTGGTGGCTTTCCTTTTCCCCGTGAAGTGACCTTCGGAGCACTCGAGCCGTCTTGCAGTGCCAGCCACTGCTGCACAGCTGCCTGGAGCTCCTCCCACGTGAGCCTCTGGGGAGCCCTTCTGTCTCAACTTCCCCCGTTCCGGGGCTCTGCTGTTGTCCTGTGTGGAGCTGGTTTGGACTGGGGTGCTGGCAGGGCAGCTGAAATTAGGTGAGGTGCGGGCTACGCTCTCCTCCAGGCCTTGCCGTGCTGTGTGCGGTTCCAGGCCTCTGTCCCCTTGGGCGGCTGACTGGCTCCTGGCTCGGCACCTGCTGCTCCATCCTGCCCAGCAGGATGTCCTTCTCATGGCCACAGCTGAGGAGGGCCCTGTGTCCAGGCCTCTGAGGCTGCAGGCGTGAGGTGGCTGCTCTGGGCTTGTGTCTGCCTGCAATTGGCTGGGCCCATCCATCTCGGGCCTGGTTCTGAGACACAGCCTGTGTGTTGGGCAATAGGGAGGGTCTGCCCCTGCCCGGGCCATTGGGGGCCTCCCCTGATAACTGAGGAAAAGCAGGTCAGGCCGCCAGAGAGGGCTATGGTCACACTCAAGTGCAGGTTGCTGTTTGCCCCCGAACGCCCTCTCCAGATCACAGACACTAGTGCCTTGCACGTGGCACTAGTGGGTCACAGGTGAGGAGGCCCAAGAGGGTTCTGTGTGTGGAGTCAGACATGTGGGATCAGATTGTGGGCATTGGGCAGGAGCCATGGTATCCCCACTGCTATCCTCTGCGCACATAGCCAGGAGAATCTAGGTGAGCCGTGGGGGCTCCAGGCGTGATCAGACTTCCTCTGCTGACAGCTTGGGTGGAATCCAGGGACCCACAGGGTGTCTTCTTCCTCGTGTGGCCCCACGCTCCCCGCAGCAGAAATGCCTGGGCCAGCACTGGCCCGGACCAGCAAGCCTGGGCTGAGTGGGACAAGGGCAGCATGGAGAGCAGGTCCTGTGTGCCCCAGGGCGACTGGTGGAGGCTCGCCCGCCCCAGGGAAGCTCTGCCCTTCCACACTCAGGATAAGGTCTGTAAGACTGCCTGTCCCTGTTTGCCATCTGTGCTCCCCGCTGGGCTTTTCCTGACTCCCAGCAAGGCACACGGCATTCACAGTTGCCACCTGCAGCTTAGGAGCTGAGAGGATGCTGCCTGACACAGGCAGGGTTGTGACCCAGACAGCTCAGGCCCTCCACCATGACCACAGCTGGACAGGCTTCTGACTGAAGACGCACAGTGCCACTTCATGTCTCCTCCTGAGCAACCCTGTCCCACATTCTCCCGTGTGGTTCTGGCAAAGCAGTATTTGAAAGTACTTGGCAGAGTCTCCAGGAGCTTCTCTCGCTGAATTTCCTTCAGGAGGAGACAGTGGGCACCAGCTCTGCTGTTCAGTGAGGCAGAACTTCATGCCACATGGCTTCTTGGTGCTGAGCCCAGCGGGCGGGTCAGGGCACTTCCAGCATGTGCTGGAGGGAGCTGGGATGGCTGGGGGTGGGCTCCCAGGGGAAGAGAGTGACTTTCCCAGGAGCATGGCAGGGTGGTGCTCTGGCACTGCTGGTCGTAGAGGACGAGGCCAAGGTCCAGGTCTGTGTGGGGTGGTGCCTGCGGTGGTGGAGGTCCAGGGAGGCTGTCCTGGAGGCTGGTTGTCTTCTCTCATCCCCTTGGGATTTGGACCTTCAGACCTGCTCTCTTGGTCCCAACCTCAGCCCTTCTCTCTGGTTTGCATACTGCTCTGTAGTCTTCGGCCTGAGCAGAGCTCTCTCCAGGCCTGGCATCCCCAAAGGTTGGGGCGCTCTCCAGTCTGACTCATGATGCTCCAGATCCTGCTCCTCTGCCCTATGCCAGAGTGCTCTCTGCCTGCCAGCCTCCTGGAGACCACTCCTGGGGGTGGCCTGGGGACACCTGTGCCAGGCAGACAGCAGATTGCACATAGCTGGTACTGAACTGTGTGTGGTTCACCAGAACTCACATCACAGAGGACTTTTCATCACCCAGGTTTCCTGGGTTGGCTGGGGTCTTTCCACTTGGGGATGCATCTGCTTTGGTGTGTTGGGTAGAAGAAGAGACGCCAGAGACACCATGTTCTGTAGATGCTATAGCAGGTCAGCTCCTGGGCAGCTTCCCATAGGACTTGGGTCCATGCCTTTGGAGAGGGTCTGGATACTGTTTTCAGAATGATTTTTGTGATCCCACAAATCACAAGGAGAAACAAAATCTGGTGTAGCCTGAGAGGAGGGTGGGAGAATGGAGTACCTCCCACCCAGAAGCCCGGAGCTCTCCTTGCTCCCTTGCATGCCCTACCCTGGCCCAGAGAGAGGCAGACTCTGCCCATGTCTGGCATAGGGAAGCAGTGGGTGGCAGTAGACAGATCTGTGTGTGGGAGCAGAGACCTCAGGAAGGTTCTAGTAGCAGGGGGAAGGTGGGAGAAACTTTGGCTGACAACCTAATCACTGTGGGCCAAAGAGAGGTGCCCTGGGTAGGTGGGGACCTGAGGGGCCTCTGGAAGGCTCCTTGCTGCTCTGCCTGGTTCCCGAAGGAGGGAGGAGGTGTGGCAATGGGAAGATGTTGGAAGGTGTGACTCTCTGCTGGAAGCCCACCTCCTCCTCTCAGGCAGCCAGCCCTGTCTTGTGCCAGCTCAGCCACAGGCGCCTGGTACCCATCTCATGCCCTCCCTTGTGCTGAGGCTTGTGGGGGGTACTCTTCCTCTGATCTCCGCACAGTCTTCCTCTAACCTCCAGTTTCCAGGTGACTGTCGCCTGGACTTGGCCCCACGTCCCTCCTTTTGTGAGGTGGAACAGAGGGAGGATGCTGGGCTGTGGTGGGTCAGTGCTAGGACGGGTAGTGCGTGGGGTCACACCCGAGGCCATGTGTGCTGGGCTGGAAACATCTGTGTCTCAGAGTCCCTGGCCCACAGCCCCAAACAAGACATCTGGTGACATCTGGAGACAGAAGGTTCCACTCCTGTGACACACATCACTATCCTATGTGTCGTGTGCCTTTCAGCGTCGGTTCGTGTGCCACAAGTTACAAGCACATTTGTGATACCCATTTTCCAGGAGCTGGGTGTAGGTAGTACAGAGGCCGCCTACACGCCCCTCCCATGCGTCGTCTTGCCACCCGAGTTCCTCACCCTGTGCTTCTGAGAGGGGTGAATTAGTTAATCTCACAACTGCATAGCATAGTATTCAGGGCAAAATATTAGAAATTTATTCTGAATTTGATAGCTCATTGAGAATCCCATATAAATTATGAGGCCGACGCAGAGTAAAACTTCTAGCCCTGAGGCTTCTAGAAAAGATCAAAAGAGATTTGATTTTGCAGTTTTAGGAAACGAAGTGCTTATCCCCACCAAACTGAGAGCTGTCAGATTTCTCAGCAGTGAACGCTGACACGCTGGAGCAGCTGCTTGTGACACGTTACTCATCTCCCACCACAGCAGGAGAGGAGCTGCCCCTAGGCCTCGCTCCCTGTTGATGCAGGATACACTTGGAGGGGCAGTTACAGCCTCAGGTTTACTGCGGAAGTGAAAAGAGCTGCAGGAAACTGTCCTCACAAGAAGTGCAGCTTCAACTGCAAAGCCCCGAACAATCATCTTTTAGATAGTAAAAAGCCTGGAAGTGGAATCACATGGACAGCAATAAGGGTTGTTGTTACTCCCGAGAGGATAACTGGTAACTAGTAACTCATCCGATGTGGGAGCATAGCTAGTAACCACTAACTCACTCCTTAGCATGGAGCAGTTAGCCAGTACCCAGTAACCCCTGGGTGGGGAGCGCACTAACTAGTACCCAGTAACTCCTCTGAGGTGGAGGCTGTGACAGGTGCCCAGTGACTCCTAGGAGGTGGGTAGTGACTTGAGATGCTACGCCCTGCCTGTGGCCGGGGTCGCGGTGAATGGTGCCCCTTCGTTCCCACAGGAGACGGGCCGCAGACCCACCTGGAGAAGCCGCTGCGCAGACCCTGAGTCCGTGCTCAGCCGAGCACTCGTAATCAGCCTGCCACCCTTGCCGCCATTGCTTGGCTATCACTGCAGCTCTCCGTACAGTGCAGCCCCTTTCTCTTGGCCTGTGTTTTAAGAAATGGGGTACAGGAGGAGGCCACAAATTCTGTGAGCATGGACTCCTCCTCATCGTGTGCTTTGTGAAGTGCGAGGACAGTGCAGAGGAGCAGGAGAGAGCACACGGCCAGGCCGCAAGCTGCTCCCCCAGAGCGGCAAGGAGAGCTCACAGGCTGGACTGGCACTGGCCTCTGTGGCCTCCTGCTACCGCTGTTTCCTGCGGGTCCGTTGTTACAGTCGGTCTTCTTTCCAAGGCAGCCTTTCTGAAGATATTTTAATATTTGAAATACCCAGTAGCTTGCGTACAATTTTCTGTCTCCTTTAATTAGCTTGTGAACTTCTTCCTCTTTATCCACTATAGATCTTTTCTCCTTTGCCCTTCTGAGGATGCTTGGCATATTTAGGGTGTTCTGAGCCTCTGCTCCTCCCAAATCGGGTTTCAAGCAGAACTAGAGATGTGCCCTTTTTCCATTAAAATTTCAGTAGTGCACAGCTTTTAATTACCCTTTTTTTTCTCCAACAAGAAGGTTTGCAAACATAAAATAATAACCCCAAAACTTCCAAGTGTAACTTGCAGCCTTGAGCCAGACAAGGGAAGGTCCGCGTCGCCAGGGCCTGTTTCCGCTGTCACCCAGACTGCTTGGTGCCTCCAGCATTGCGGGCCCATTCTCCTGTGCATCAGGCCTCTGTGGTCCAAGCAAGCTGCAGTGGCTGTCACTGGTCCTGTGGCTGCTTCAGACTTCTGCTCTCCATCATGGAACCTGCACAGAACTTTTCCTGAACATCAGAGCCTAAACCCCATGCAGACAGGGAAGTTCCCAGATTCAGCATAACCATGTCATCAGAGCCCCTCTGTGTGGCATGCATGCTGTCTCTCCAGCTCACATGTGCTTACGCATCATGTTTCTACATATGCAGAAGCATATATACATGTGCACGTGCATGCTCACCTCCCCACACGTGTGCACACACAGTGCCCAGCCTCTGGCAGATGCCTGGTGCTCTACTCAGTCTCCAGCATTGAGGGTAACACCATCAGCCCTGCTGAGGACCAGGCCCACTCCCACTCTGTGAGACTTGTGGGCTCAGCACAGACCTGCCTGGCACACAGGGAGGTGTGCAGCTGCCCAGTGACCATACTGGCCCCCTTGGCTGTCTCAGGGCCTGCCCCTTGGGCATCAGTCCAGAGCAGCTCTAACTTCAGTGTCTTCAGAGCCTAGATCCAGGGTGTTGCTAATGCCCACTACAGGGTGAAATCTGGGGAGCAGCAGCAGCAGCAGGAGAGGGGCCTGGGGCCCCCAGGACAAGGTTATGAGGCCCTAGGACTGCTAGGGGGCACATGCCAACGCGGTGTTGCTGTGAGCAAGGCCCTTCAGGTCCTCTTCTGTACATGAGGAACTGTGGTCCATGAAGCCTGAGCAGCTCTTTGAGCAAGGGCAGCTGCCTTCAGGGCAGGCTTTACCTGGGAAAGTCCCAAGAGTGTCCACAGTGGAGGTGCCAAGGAGCAGGTCTCCCTCCCTGCTGGAGTGAGAGCACACACCAGTAACCCCACCAGCACTGCGCCCTCCCCTGGGCATAGGCAGTGCCCAGAGCCTCTGTGGCCTGTGCTGGGTGGGGAAGAGCAGGAAGTCAGTGCTGCTGGGCTTACACAGGAAGCTGTCCTAGCACAGGAGCTTTGCTGTGATGCCCTGTGGAGGCACCAGCCACAGGCTGCACAGCCCTGCAGCTTCCCTAGTTGTGTGATGCTTGTAGGACTCGACAGGAGCTATCTGGGCCTTTCAGGGCACAAGTGTGGGGTTGCAGCTGCGCCAGATCTCTGTAAAAGTGGAGAAGACAGCAGCTGGACATCTGGTCTTGTAGCTGAGCCTTGGGCTTTGTGGTCTGTGACATCTTCCTGCCTGGTTACAAGGAAGGAGGGAACATGGGGCCACCATCTCACCTGCCTCCTTACCAGCTTTGCAAGATCATCCTCAGAGTTCTGCGTGAGGAACCCTAACCACTTAGTGCCATCCTTTGTGTCCCCCCAGAAAGAGAAGAAGAGTGGGCTGCTGAAGCTTCTGGCTGGGGCATCCACCAGGAGGAAGTCGCGTTCCCCACCGTCCTTCTCCCCAACCCATGACCCTCTGGTGACCACAGACACCTCGCTGCTGGGAGCCGTGGGCCCGGAGGTGTCCTCCCTGTCTGTGCACAGCAGGGCAGGCTCCTGCCCCATCGAGAGCGAGATGCGGGGAGCCATGGGGCTGGAGCCACTGCACAGGAAGACAGGCTCCCTGGATCTGAACTTCTGTTCCTCCCCGGCCCGGCAGGCGGCTCTCTCTATGGCTGCCGTCCGCCCTGAGCCCAAGCCGCTGCCCAGGGAGAGGTAAGCATGTGCGGGCTGTATGCTGCGTGCCATGCACTGGGCATCCAAGGTCTGGAGCCCTTCTTGTACAGGGGCAAGGGGCTCAGTCCACCTAACACCCCTTATCACCCAGCCACTTGGCTCCAAAGAGGGATGGGCTTGGGCTTTGCGGAGTCTGGGACCTGGAGCTGCTGTTGAGTCCCCTGCACACTCATTTCCTGCATGTGGGACTGCAAGGCACTCACCAGGACATTTGTCCAGACCAGTGTGGGACTGAGCACAAACACTGGGCAATCAGGTAGTAGAGGACTTGCCCCCACCCGGGGACCCAGAATGGTTCCCTGAACTGAGTGTCATCCTGCTGTGACATCTTAGAATTAAACGATGTCTTGGGCTGGGGATATAGTTCAATGACATAAGTGCCTGCCTGGCAAGTGCAAGGTCCTGAGTTCGATCCCTGGTACAAAAAAAGTCTCAGAATTGGCTCAGAGTGCACATAGCCCACCAGGGTGAGCCATCAAAGTTGCCAGTTATCATCCATGTTTTACCCAAGCCAGCAGTTTCACATCAGTCAGCCTGAGCTTTGCAGATCTGAAAACTGAGGCATAGCTGCAGGCACCTGAGTTTTACAGCAGTCAAAGTTTTCTTCTGGCGGGGTGACGCTACCTATTAAACTGTCTATCCTGAAGGCTCCTGCGAAGGCAGACATGGCAGAGATGGGTGAGCTGGCCTGCAGAGGGGCCAGGGATGAGGCTGTGCGGGGCCACTGCTGACAGAGCAGAGCACTCAGGATGGACTGAGAAGCACCCTGACCACAGAAGGCTGCAGCCAACACCAGGCTCCTGCAGCTGCTGGCCCTGGCACATTACACCTGGAAGGCACACAGGTGGCAGTGAGTACTGCAGACACTGCACACACCATGCACCACACACACATACACACACCGTGCACTATACACACAACATACACTACACATGCCAGACATCACACGCACCATATACCACATACACCACGCACTGTGCATGCACTCTACACCACACCCACAGCGTACACCACATCCCATACAGCACACACTTGCACACCTCACACCACATACGTCACACACCATATAATACCACACCAGACAGCACACACACACCATGTAGCACACATACAATGCACCATACATGCACCATATACCCCCACACCACACACCACACACATACAGTGTACATACACCATATGCCAAGCATACACCATACAGCATACACACATGCCTTATACCACATAATACCACACACCATACAGCACACAAACACACACATATCACACACAAAGCACACCATTCACCACACACATCATACACTATACATGCACCATACAGCACACGCACAATATGCCACACATATCAAACTCATACCACACGCTATACATACTACACAACACACACAGGACACAGCATGTACACCATGCACCTATGACATACCACATTCACACCATGTAGCACACACACTGTACACACCATACACTACATAAACCATATAGCTTGAACATATCATACACCTCAGACATCATAGGCCGTAGTGTACCATATACTACATACACCGTACAGCACACACACTATATATCATATGCCACACCATACACCACATACACACCACATAGCACACACACTATCTAAACACCACGTGCCACACATACAGCACACATGCGACACACAGCACACACTGTGGACACCATGCACCGTGCAGCACATTCACTATACACACCAGGCGGGGCACACATGACACTACACACCTCGCACATGTACAAGCACACGTAACAGGCACCCGTGCCATCATCCCCTTGGGTACATAACGCAAATCATGCACATACACTACACATGCACTCTCTTGCTTCTTCTCTCCTTCTTGCTCTTGCCCTTGCCCAGAAGCGCCCCTGGTGTCAGACCCCTGGGCAGGCAACATCTGCTGCTCCACGGCCCTGGCCTGCAACAGTGGCTCTAGCCCAGCTGCAGGTCCCAAGTGGGTCTGACCGGCAAAGCAGATCTACATCCTGCTGTGTAGACCAGAGAGCCCATCACCAGCCCTTCCAAAGGGACTGTCCTTTGCCTATGGACAGTGTGTCAGGCAGACAAACCTGCAAATTTCTTGGTCATCTCATCAAGGAGTAGTTAGGGAGGCAAATATTGGTGTGTATATGGTGTGGCATGTGTATGATGTGTGTGTGTATGACACATGGTGTGTATGCTGTGTGGTGTAGGGCTTCAGGTAGAACAGTCTCCTGCCCTGTCCCCCTCGGAGGGCAGTGCTGGCCCAGGATCAGCTGTGCCAGCCAGGCTGAGCCCTTGGGTGCCTGCTCCTCAGAAGCCCTGGAGGCTTTGAGCAGATGGACAGCCTGCCTTCTGGTGGCTGGCTCACCACTCTGAGAGCCAGCTTTTTCACTTCTCGAGAGCAGTTCCTGGGGCATCCACACCAGGGGATGACACCTGCCTGATACAGTATTTGTGAAGCACCTAGCTAATACCCGGAATGTATGCGTGTATAATGACTTATGACGTGGCCTACATTATGACATGTGCAGTAGTGAGAGCAGAGGGGTGATGGGGCCCACGCCGCCCCCTCTGCCTGGCTTCCCTCTCTCGAGGAGGAAGCCCTTCTGCTTTGCTCATTGCTTGCTGGCCAGGCCTGGCTCAGCCTTTGTTGGCCCAGGACATGCTGTGGCTGGCAGAACAGTAGCGCCCAGGATTTCCTTGCCCTTGTCACCCAAAGCCATGGATATGCCACCTCATGTGGCAGAGAGGAGTGGAGCTGCCAATGGCCAATGGGAAGGAAGGGGGATGGCCCACCTCAGCCAGCCAGTGTGGTCACAGGGTCCTTGAGGGCGACCAAAGCCCTGCTATGTGAGGACTCACCCTGGCCTCTGAGCATGCGGGGGCGGGATGCGGATGACCAGATTCTGTAGAGCCACTGAAAGGCACCAGCCTTGCAACACCCGGCTTCTGGCCCAGTGAGACCTTGTTGGATTTGTGCTTCTAGAACTGTGAAAGTGGGACTCCAAGGCAGGAAGGTGCACCAACTCTGGCCACTCATTGCACAACCAGTGGCCTATAGGCACAGTCAGTCCTGTGGTGCAGTGGTTTACTCACGAGCTTGACTTTACCATGGAGATGTTTTCACCCATGTAGTTTTTGGTCAATCACAAGGTAGGCTTTGTGTGAGATGACCTTGCCCAAACGTCTGTGCATGTGGAAGGCAGGCTGGGCCAACCTGGAGGGAGGGGGATGAACACAGTGCCACTTCCTGGGGTTTCAGTTTGAGGTAGTGGCCCCGTCACAAGCTCGGGAACACAGTGCATGCATCACTGCCTCGGACTCCAGGGCACAGGTGCAGCCTGGTCATTTCCAAGTTGCTGACGTGACATCAGCTCAGTGGCCCACTTTCTTCAACTTGGTTTGAACAAATGCTCAGGAAAGGCTGCCATGTGGAAGGTGACTTGGCTGCTAGGGCAGGGGACCACATGAAAGGAGCTGACCTCACGTCTGTTAGATTTTATAATGTCCTGGTTTCCCTAAGGCCAGTGGCTCCACATGGCTAGACAGAGTTTAGGCCGCCTTGTCATCTGTGGAGGCAGATGACCAAGAGGAGGAGGGGGAGGAGGTCGGACATCCCACACTGGAGGTGGGCCAGAGCAAAGGACGCCAGAGAGTCCACTTGGGCCCAGACCTGGGCGCACGCTGCAGTTCACACAGCCTGCTTGCACTGCAGAGGATGGTGTCACCGACTGGCAAGGCGCAGTGATCACTGCTTTGGAGGGCGGTTGTCCTTTGAGGCCCTCACGGCCCAGATGTCCAAGACAAGCAGCACCCATCTTTCTCCTGCAGCAAGGGAAGAGTCCCGTCTTTGGCCATCTTGACAGAAGCAGCAGACGCCACTCTTGTAGGAATTCACTGCATATTTATCTTGGCGCCTCAGTCATGAGTTGCTCTGAAACACCAAATTACTTCTAACAAATTACATTTTTAAAGCTGCTTGTTTGTTTCACATCTGGCAGTCAAGACAGAAGCCAAAGCTGGTGTTAAGCATCTGAGAAACACTCACCCTTTGCTGTCTTTCCCTGGGAAGGGAGGAGGAGGAGGTGAGAATATGGGGAGCTGCTGGGAGGACATGGTGGGGACACTGTCATGTGTCGGGCATGTGACTTCACAGCCAGCCAGCTGTAGCCCTCACAGAAACGCTGACTGCAAGGGGATGGGCAGCTGTTTCCTGGCCTCTGTACTCCAGGAGCTGGTGCTGTGCAGCCGTGGACAGCTGTGGGGACTGGGCCAGCACCTGCAGCTGCACTAAGGCCTTGGAGGTGGTCCCCCTCTGTGCTGGGCCCAGGCCTGGCCAGCCCTGCTGCCTCTGGAAGGGTGTGTACTCCTACCTCCCCTTGCTAGCATTGCCTCAGGCATGAGCTGAGCCCCAGCTGTGAGGTCCCTGGTTCTCTCCCATCTGCCTCCTCTGCCCTAGCTGCTCCAGGGCCACTGCTTCTGAGGTCAAGCTAGACTGGCAAGCAGTGCCACAGTCCCATCTCCAGGAGCAGTGGGGTCCCCAAGGGATGAAGTCCTCTTTCCCAGGGCACGAACTTAGCACCTGTGTTCTCAGGCATCCACTGCAAATGTGTGCTCCTAAAGGTTGTCAGAGTCCACATTCTCGACCTATTCCTTCAGACTCCTGCACTAGATCCAGAGATCTGTCCTGGGGCTGCTGACAGCCACTGATCACGTGAGAGGGGCTAACCTAGGGTCTGGTACATTTTATAATGTTCTGGTTTCCCTAAGGCCAGAGATGCCACATGCCTAGACAGAATTTGTAGTAGGGCAGAATTTAGGACAAACTGAACCCAGCTCCTGCCCTGGTGATAGGGAGGGTGGGAACCAGAACGGGAAATGCTCTGGTCCTGATGTCTTCGTCCAGGCTGCTCACTGGAACAACTTTGGGGCAGGGTCACCCACAGAGGAAAGAGCCGGCCCAGGCACAGCTGGGAGGCAGCAACTTCTCTTGTCACTCATGTCACCGAGACAGGTATTCCTTCTGTCTGGGGCTGCCAGGACCTTCTGGCTCTCAGACCTGGTGAGGCCAGCAAAGAACTGGACACCCCACGGGGCTGGTGGGAGAGACGGTGTTGTCAGGGGTGCGGCTGAGTGCTTCTCGGCCTGCCAGGTGCAGACCCTGAGCCTTGGGTCCCCATCAGGGTACTGCCAAAGGAGAGCAAGTTCCCATCTAGGGGTGCCTGCTCCACCCAGAGGGACCTTGGTCTGAGCTTCCAGCCACAGGCACTCCTTGAGTACCACCTGGCAGCAACCACACTGTGAAAGCCACTTAGTTTCCATTTTCTGTCCAATTGGTCTGAAAATGGGGACCCTCAGGTGGGCTTGGAGGCAGCAGGGGCCGAGGTCTCAGGGAAACAAGAGGAGGGCAAGTCGGACCTTTGCGTGTTGGTGCTGTGCCCTCAGCCAGTGTAGCTGCAAAGGCACCACCTTGTGGCTTTCAGCATGTGGAGAACAGCCTGACCAACGCTACCTCCAAAGTGCCTTGTCCTCACCCTCGGTCATCCTTGCATGGCCCCACCTAGGGGTGTGTGTAGTATGTTCAGAGAAGCTGGCGCCTTGACAAGTACCCACATGAGCCGAGGTCCATGGCCAAGATGATGACAGCGGACATGGGGCTGCCTTGAGGCTCCCCCTACCCCTGTGCGCATAGTTTGCAGTGGGTAGGGTGGGATCAGGGAAGGCTGTGGAGCTACATCACAGCCACACCTGACATCTGTGTGTTTGGAAAGATACCATAAGGAAATTTGTTTCTTTTTTCTTTTTTTTTTTTTTGGTGGAACTGGGGATTGAGCTCAGGTCCTTACACTTGCCAGGTAAGTGCTTATTCTAATGAGCCATCTCCCCAGCCCCAGGAAATCTGTTTCTAATGTGTTGATTAAAAAGTGAATGAAGGGCTGGCCAGATAGCTCAGCAGATTGAAGCGCCTGCTTAGGTAGATGCAGGGGATGGGTGCTGGTCCCACCCCCAGGGCATGCTGAGATGGTGATTGAGACTGGGCATGGTGGCACAGGCCTGTAATCCCAGCACTTGGGAGGCTGAAAGCAGGAGGATCACTATGAGTCTGATCTGTGTAGCGAGACCCTGCAGACCCTGCACTAAATACATTTAAAAAAAAAAGTGGATGAAGAGTTCTGAAAAAATTGAGAGATGATACGAGTCATATCAAGGGAGGGAAGCACCCTTAGACAGGAGTTTCCCTGGAGGGGGAAGAGGACAACCTAGTGCTCACACTGTGTTCTGTCCCCAGGTACCGCGTGGTGGTCTCCTACCCACCCCAGAGTGAGGCGGAGATTGAACTGAGGGAGGGCGACGTGGTCTTTGTGCACCGCAAGCGCGAGGATGGCTGGTACGAGGGTACCCTGCAGCGAAATGGACGCACAGGGCTCTTTCCAGGCAGCTTTGTGGAGAGCTTCTGAGATGGCCGGCATCTGGCAGGGATGGCTGGGCAGCAGGCTGCGCCATGGGTGTGTGCCTCTTCCTGATGCCATCGCTCTCCACTACCCAGAGGGAGAGGTGGTGGGAACCTGGCAGTGTCGCCGTTGCTGTGGCCGGTGTGGTGGGAGCCACAGGAAGCAGCAAGTCCAGCTCTGCAGGGCAGAGCATCTGGAGGAGGGTCCTGCTTGGCCATCCTGCCGGCATACCTCAGCCACTGCCACCAGGCCACATGGTTGCACACGCCTCCCCAGCCACCCCAGTGCTGCATCCTGCTGTCTGTGGTACCCGGCTTCACCGTCGTCATCTGTGCTGCCTCTTTCTTACACCATTTTCTAATGTGCAGGTTGACTTTGTTTCTTGTGGGTCAGACATCCTCTGTTTCACATATCTGGTGCTGCCTTTTGTAAAACTTGTAATGACCTGGGTGAGCTTGAAAGAAGCAATGTCCAAGGTGACGTCTAAGGCAGGTTTTGCATTCGCCATCTGAGTCTCGGGCATTTGGATGCCCCTCCTTAACGCCAGGTGGGGCCAGTGCTCCGGAGGTGAGTGGTGGGCAGTCAGGGAGTTGAGGGCTGGGAGGGCAGCAGTTGCTCTCCTCACCCTGGCCACAGTCCAGCTCTGTGTAGATGAATGTCACTCAGGACAAGGACCAAGTGTGAGGGCTCCTCTGACCAGCTTTCTGCTGGCAGTGGGAAGAACACAGAGCTTGACCTAGTTCAGGCTGGCAGGAGCATCCTTTTATTCCCAGAGAGGACAGCTGTCATTAGCCTTCTCAACATGTGGGTTCTTGCCATCAAAATGTGCAGTTTTCACCACAGTTCAGATCACCACCTTGCATATTTTTTTCTTCTTTTTAAGAAATAAATTACTGCTCCCTTATCAGCTGTGCCCAGCTTTCTGTGCCCAGACAGCAAGGATGAGGGGCTTCAGACTTGCAGTTTGGGGCTGGGGAGGGTGCAGGAGGGGCACTCAGAAGGTGGGTGCTGCCAACAGCGGTGCGCCACTGTGAGGCAGTTTCGTTTTCGGTTATACATCAGGAATGTATTCTGCCTCCAAGGGGATGCATGTGTCTTCTCTGAATACTGAGCCCTTGAGGTCCCCAGCATGGATTACCGTACCTTCTGGTGGTGCATCTCCTTCCTTTGGAAGCCCCTAGTGTCCTTTCTGGTGCTCCCATGGCTTTCTCTGGCTGCTGTACCTGCTGGGGAACCGCTGCACAGAGCACACTTGGTGCCCTCAGTAACACGACAGCTGAAGGAAATGGGAAGCGGGGTCTGAATCAGAAGGAAGGGCATCTGGTTTAAAGGGAGCCCTGGTGCTGGGTCAGTGACCACCGGGGAGTCCGAACCTCATTATCACCCCATCTGTTCCCACCATGGCAAGAAGTCCTGTGCCTGTCACCCAAAGCACCTGGCACACCCTTGGCAAGGCCCATGTTCTCCTGGGGGACCAGAACAAACCTGCATGTCCAGATAATACAGTGATCTGCTTTTTGAAGTGAGGGCAGCTACCAAGCAACAGAAGAGACCACCTCAGGCTTGGCTCCCACCCAGCCACTCTGACAGGTTCCCTGGGGGTCAGTGGAGGAGGGTGGGGACTGCATGCACTCTGATGGGGGCATGGCCAGAGGTCTCTGAGGTGCCAGCAGGTGGGCAGTGGGCCCACCTCAGGGAACAAAGCAGTGCTGTGTCCTGGACAGCACCAGGGTGAGCTTCTGGGCGGGAGCCTGGGAGCTGGGGCTTCCGGAGAGCAGAGAGATGCCTGACCCACTGCCACACCGAGTTCCTACCCCTGCGCACACCTGGCCTTGGCTCCATGAGAAGGGTCCACAGGCAAGAGCAGAGCAGAGGGGCCCCCGAGATGAGTGTGTCCCAAGCACACACACAGCGTGTGACCCTCATTTCCTGTCCTGGCTGCTCTGAGCACTCAGCTGTGCAGTGGCCAAGGCAGCTTTCACTGAGGCACAGCACTCTGCAGCCATGACAGTGAGCTCTGTGGCACCAGGAGACAGGACCAAGGGCCGAGAGCCGAGGAAGGCAGAGGGGCCGGGCAGGGGCTGAGTGCCAGGCGGTGCCCACATAGCTTAGATGCACCCGGAACTCCTGCTTTACCCTGAAGTCAACCCACGGCTTTGGAGGAGCTGGCGCCATTGATGAGCTACAGTGCCTGCTCTCTCGGTTTGAATAAATACAGATGATTATGGCAGGTTCTCGTGTGGGTGGTAGGCAGAGCAGCGGGGCCTCAGCAGAGGCCAGGTACGTGTACCCCCACACCCTGGCCAGCAACAAAGGTGGGTGCAAGCCAGACGCTCACCGACCCTGAGAGGTCACCGGCTGGGCAGTGAGACCACGTGCAAAGCCAGCTGGTAGAAGTGGGGCTCCCTCAGGCCCTCAGGCCCATGGGGCTGAAAATGCAGGAGCCTGTCTAGGACCCTTTAGCCTCCGCTCTTCCAGTCCCTGATGACCAGAGAGCCCTGGGTGCCCTCAGGTGCCAGGCTATAAGTTGTTTAGAGCATGGGATAGGATCTCTGGGGTCACAGCTCCCTCTGCCGACAGCTCAGGGAAGCGACTGTGGGTGGGGACCCTGTGGAGTTGCAGACTCCAGAAGACCCTGTGATTATCTGTCAAGAATGGCAGCCAAGACGGGGAGAGATCCCAGGATCTCCTTTCCCCACCCTGGACTCTGATATGCACTTCCTTGGCCTGTGTGCTGAGGGTGGTCTGGGCTGCCCCTTGGGTTCTGGCCAGGGACTTCCCTGCACACAGCTTCTCCTCTGTGGTTACCACCTTGCTGTGAGCCATAGTTGCCCACATGATGACCAGGGCTGAACTCCTATAGTGCAGCAGCAGCCCCTGGGTGGATGTCCTGTGCACAGATGGTGACCACAAAATAAGGTTCCTGGGTGCAGTTGGAAGACAAGCCAGGAGCCCAGCAGGGAAGCAGCAGAGAACAGGGAATGGGGCCAAGACAGCATGCATCAAGCACATGGCCAGCATGAGCCTGTGCTCTGTCCATTCCAGGGCTGCTCACATGCCCTGCCTGCCTGCACATTTGCCTTTCAATCCAGGTGCCATGACCATGCCTGTTTCCAACAGGGAAACGGAGGAGAGCTGTGCCAGCCAGTTCACTCCAGGAAGTATCTGAGGGGTGGTGCAGAAGGACCAGCCCAGCTGTTGGGCTTCATGGGCTGGGACTGAGACAAGAGCTGGAAGACTCTGAGGCATCAGGGGTCTCAGCTGCCAGCTGCCAGCTGCCTGCCTCTGCCTCTGGTGACAGTGCCTCCGGTGGCCAGAAGCCCCCCAAGCCTTCTGCCCGCCAAGCCTTTCTGCCTGCCACCTTTGCCCAGGTGCCTGGTCTCATGGCCTGTAGCAACAGGAGATAGAGACCCCAGTCCTGGAGCCAGGCAGGGCTTGGCCATCGGGAGCTTGCTATGGGCTTTGCCCACTGTTGGTATCTCCTCTAGACCTGGCCAACATTCTCTGCACAGCGATGGCCACTCATCACTTCCAACGTCCACAAAGGAGAAATCTCAGAGACCCAAGGGAGGGAACAGTATCTTGAAGGGGTCCCGTGGGGTGGGGGACAGGCTGCTGTGGAATCCTGCAGGAGGAGGGACAAGTGGCCATGGGCCCTTGTCTGGCCCCACCCATCTCTCCTTTGAGGAGGTCACAGCCCCTTGGCCTCCTGCAGGCAGGCAGTACAGCTGTCACCCACCTCCTGGGCCCTTGGGAGCCCTCTAAGTGTGGTGATACATTTTCCTTGAATTCTTTGGGGACTGCAGGATGACAGCTTCATGATATGGTCCTACCTTTCCCCTGGGCTGCCTCAGTGGACAATCCACCTCTGGCTTGCACCCCACTCCTGCCCTAGCCCCAAGCATGGCCTCTGTCCTTAGGGTTTGAAAGCCCCCAGTGGTTGGAGACAAAATTCTGGCCTTAGCTTCTGATTCCTAGGTCATGCCGTCTGCCTAGGAGCCCACAGGCCAACCCTCTGGCCCTGCTCTGCTCCTCCCAGTGTGGCCGTAGCTCCCAGCCACTCTGTGACTGCTCCACCTTCCTCCTGCAGCCCAGTGGGCACCACACCCCCCAGTCTCCACCTTACAGTGTGGCCACCGTCCCTTCTGCTGATCCCCGCCTTGGCTCCCTGGCTGGCATCAGGGCTGGCGGCACTAGTCACCACTTCCTCCTCCTGGCCATCGTGCCTGCTGCCTGTCCTCACTGTGTCTCTGCCTCCATGAGGAGTGCTCCCCAAGAACCCTGGGCACAGCCACACACCCGCTTCACACTCAAGACCCATCCCAAGGTTCTGGCCACTGTCCTCGGCCCAGTATATCTGTAACTTCAGGACACAGCCCCTGAAGGATGTGTTAGGAGGGTGGCAGTGTGTGTGCTGTATGTCGTGGTGTCGTGAGTGCCTGTGTGCAGTGCGTGTGCAGGTAGGGGGACATGCACTTGGCAACACGGAAGCAGTAGGCCTAGTGAATCCCCAATCCATCATCCTCTTGGCTCAGATCTGCTTGCAGCTCTGCCCCGGCCAGGTTCCAGGCTCATGTGGCTTCCTGGCAATTTCCACGTGTGGCTGTTGCTGGAACTTTGCTATGATGCACAACGTGCGAATGCCGTGAGCGGGTAGACGCAGGGCTTCTGCTTTGAACTCAGCACCATGTTCCAGAGCCCAAACGTGGAGCTACTAGGAGCCCACCTTTCAGGCCAGCTGTTGGTTTTCTGGCTCAGAAGGCTGAACAGTGGTGGTGTGAGAGGAAGTAAGGAGGAAGGCATACACAGATTCTGTACTAATTTTTTATAACCCTAAAAGTTTTTAAAGTGAAAGATTTTACAAAATAAGCAGATGTGGCTGAGAGGCCCCCAAGCCTAGCAAGTTTGCTCAGCACTAACTCCCTTTGAGAGTCCTCAAGTCCTCGTCAGAGTCACCAGGATGAAGTCACTTTCTCAGCTTCAGAGAAAGCTCAGTGACAGTGAGGGCCTGGGCACAAGTGAATCCCCAAGGGCAGTGCAGGAGCCCCACAGCCCACTGGGCCAACTGTTGTGGCTGAGGAGGAGCCACAGTGGCTAGGTGCAGCCCCCCAGAAGGGCATCTGAGGGCCATGAGCTCTGTACCTTCAGTAGTTGCAGGGCAGGCCACTGACCTGCTGCCCTCACTTGAAGACCAGGAAGTGCCCAACTGTCAGAGCTCTGGTCCCTTCTAAGAAGCCACAGAGACGCGTAAGCCTCAAGCTTTGGAAAAGCAAGTCATGCCAGCTCTTCAGTGCCTCTGGAAGCCAGCAGGTCCAGGCTAGGGCAAGTGTTGAGGTCTGTACTGGCTGGACCCTGGGGCTTCTGCAGGGACACATGAGTGGCATTGTCACCAGCGACAATCAGACAAATGTGCCATACCTCACCTTCATGGCTTACCCACCTTGATGGCATCCACAGCTAGACTTTCTGGAGCTGTGTCCACCCTCATGTGAGAACGTCCCCAGAGCCAGCCCCTGTCCCTGGAGTTTGCTGAGATGGGCCCCTCTCAAAGTCAACCTCAAGAATTCTAGAGCTCTGCCTCGGGGACAGGTTCCAGAGATCCCGGGAAGATGGAGAAGAGAGAACCTGACCATCAAGGAAGGAGGAAGGGGCATGACGAGGTGCTGGCAGCACAGTACTGACATGCAGCTGAAACCTGTGGGACTAGAGGACCCCAGTCCGAGACCGACACACTGCAGGTCACCCAAGGTATCCAACTTTACCTCGGGGACCTCAGCCTGAGTTACCAGGGCCCCATGTGAACACAGTAGTCCTCAAATGTCCTGAGGAAGGCCAGGTCCAGTGTGGAGTGCGGGGCAAGAACCTGAAAGGAGCTGAGCCAAGGACTGTGGGTGCCTGCCACACCTCATCTCTCCCTCCAGGCCATGTGAGAGTTCTGGCCTCTCAGTGATAGGATAGCAAGTATGTGTTCCCTGCACCTAGTGGGTACAGCTGTAGGCCCCTGCATCCCCAGCCATGGGCCTGAGTCTGCTGGCCAATCTTACTATTTCATGGGAAGACTCAGCCTCCTGTACACTAGCAGTGAAAATTTCTAGGACCTGAGACAACTCTGGCCCATTGGACACTTAGGGAGAGGGGGTCACCATACATGCCAGACACTTGTCATGTACTGTGGTGCCAAATGGGTGTGCACCAGTTGGGCCACTGGGACAGGCCAGGCATGTGAAGGACAAACAGGCTGCATAGGGACAAAGGTGTGATGACAAGGACTGCTAGTTAAAGAAAGCAGGTGCAGAGCAGAAGGCAGTGTGCTATCTTTGTGTGAAGTTGGTATAATGTTTATATTTGCTTAGTTTGCCCGAGAAATATAAAGATGATAAACAGGGTACTGATACAAAATAGTTGAGTAGGGAGAGACAGGACAAGAGCATGGAAATCTTACCTAGAAGCTAGGGGAGTCAGACAAACCCTAAGGAAAGTGGAGAAATTCTTTTATCAGAATCCTATGGCATGGCACCCCCACCTATGAGGGTCCTCACAGTCCCGTGTGGAGCTCGGCTGGAAGCCCACCATGACAGGAGCCAGCCCTGGTGCGTACTCCCCATGATCACTTTTGTAAACAGCCCCTCTGTGACAACTGGCAGGTTGCCCCTGGAGATGTTCTGATAAACTCCTGGGGGACCTTAGAGATGTTTAGACTTCGCTACCTTGACATTAAAGCTTGAGCAAATGGGCAGACATCACACTCATCCATCTTCTGCCTGCAGCCTGGCCTTGGTCCTCTGTCTGCCTCCACACTTGATTTGGGATCGAAGCTTTGGTCCCCTCACATCACATCCTGTACGGCCATGTCGCCAGGCCCGCTGGAACTGTGGGCCTGCCAGCCAAACAGCGATGCCTGCCATCTCCAAACACTTGCCACCTCCTGCAGTATCAGCAGCCTGTTGGCAGTGCCCAGTGTTTTCTGATGGCAAATTTGTCTCCTGCACACACTTAAAAATCTTCTCCTCTCTCACTGGGCAGAAAGGGCTCATCTCTGTGCCATCAGCCAACACCATGTCCTCCTTGCACCATAAGAATGGAAACCATGTCTGAGAACATAATGCTGAGAAGATACCTTTTCCAGATGTCCGCGGCACAGGCAGGTGCCACGGGAAGCTGTGTGCAGAAAGCCAAGCTCACTTTGCCCCAGAAGCTGGGCTTCTCCTCCTCGGCCCCCAGTACGCAGGCTGGGACAGTGCAGACAGCTATCTCCAGGGCAGGCTCCATGCCAGTGGAGCCCAGAGGCCTTGGGGCTGCTCAGTCTGTGACTGGAGGGAAGAGGTTTCTGTCTCCTCAGGCTGCCGTTAAGGTAAGGCTTGTTTCGCAGCAGTCTGCCATCCCCTTGGTGTTGCAGTGATGTTCTGTGGATCTGGTTCCCGAGACCCTCCTGCTGTGGCAGCAGCAGGGACAGCACTCCCCCCCCCATCCCTGACTGTACCACTGGCCTTGTGAAAATCAGGTTATACACAGGATGATGGGACACACAGGTGGCATGGCACCACGGTCCAGGAAGAGAAAAGAAAAAGTCATTGGGGGTGGGACCTGCTGGCCCAACCCCAGGCGCAGTGTGGGTGAGATCCGCTTCCGCACCCTTAGTACCCCCACCACTCCGCAGCACCCCCCTCCCCCGCCTGCCAAGTGAGAATTTTTGCCACATTCTGGGGACACACAGATCCAGTCCTAGTCCAGGCCCGGTGAGTGTGTGGGAGAGCT
>NW_004524628.1:13286742-13288395 GCF_000260255.1 Octodon degus
ACAGCAATTAACCACTAGGAAGAATGTATGCAATGTGTTAATTATTGAAACTGTCCTACCAATTTGATTTGAAACTGTCTCATTGCTATTTGTTGTTTATCAATAAAATTATAAAAAAAAATTCTTTGCCCAGACTGGTGACCTAAACTGATTCTCCTGTATTTTCTTTTAGTGGTGTCATAAAAGTCTTTTTCTTTTTCTGTTTTTTATTTGATTTTGGTATACAAAGCAGGGAGCTGAGTGTAGTTTATTCTTCATATGGATATTTAATTTTTCCAGCACCATTTATTGAAGAGATTGCCTTTTTCCAATAAGTGTTTTTGCTGCCTCTGTAAAAACCAGCTGGCTGTAAGTGCATGAACTGTTTCTGGCTCTTCTGTTGTATTTCATTGGTGTGCAAGTTGGTGTTTAAGCCTTTTTCATGCTACTGTGATAAGTTGTATGTTTGGAGTCAGATAGTTGTGACAATGCCGTCTGCTGTGGTTTGGGATTCTTGTAAGGGGTATATACACCACAGGACACATTTTACAAGATTATTTCATAATGAATTACCCAAAGAATCATACACAGAGAGTGCGGGAGATCTGTCCACACACTAAAGACTGAAGAGTCTCGCTGAGGGCCTGGGTCCTAACATCCTGTGTGAGGCTAGCTGAGAAGCTAGAGCTCCTAACAGTGCCTTCCACAAGACCAGCTAATGACCTACAGCCCACGACAATGTCCAGTGATGAGGAAAGCTGAGTTCTCATCAGGAAAGCCAACATGACAAGCCTCTGCAGGAGGCTGAGCAGTGCACCATCTTCCCCTCCAGAGCCAGGAAGCAATGCTCAAAGTGAGGACCAGAGCTCCCCCATAGTGAGCCATAGCCATCCTCACTGGCAATGATCTCCTCTGCTGATGAGAACAACCAAGTTCACCAGAAAAGCCCACATGCGAAGACCCCCAGCAGAATAGCCCAAGAGAACCAGCAGCTTCCAGCAGCTCCCCAACAGCTTTTACAGCTTCCCTCGTGGCCTCCAACAGCTTCTCCCATTCTGCCTCTTACGCTTCTGGCAACAGTCCTCAGGTGGGCCTGCCACCCCCACACCAGGCTAGTTCAGTTCAGCCGGGTGTGACACGGTGAGCAGCAGCTGGCATCCACGTCATCTTTGTTCTTCTTGCTCAGGAGTACTTTGGCAATTCGGGACCTTTTCTGGTTCCACACGAACTCTCAAAGTGCTGTTGTCTAGTTCTTAAGGAACGCCATTGGTATTTTCATAGATTATTTTGAATCATTAGATCACTTTGATAGAATGGAATTTTAACAATATCTTTCTAACCCATAAATGTGTATATCATCTCAAATTTCTTTCACCACTGCTTTATAGTTTTTATTGTAGAGCTTTCATTTTCTTGATTAAATTTACTACTAGGGGAATTTTTTTTTGTAGCTACTATAAATCAGATTGCTTTCTTGATTTCTTTTTAGCTATTTTATAACTGATCTGTAGAAAAACTGGGACAGGGATATGGCTCAGTGGCGCAAGGTCCTGAGTTTGATTCCCAGTAACACTCCCTTCCCTGCCAAAAGAAAAACTACCTATTTCTGTATGTTGTTCTTGTATCTTGTACCTTTAGTGAATAAAAACTTAAAGTAGTCTATTTTCAGGATAA
>NW_004524628.1:13289975-13291132 GCF_000260255.1 Octodon degus
CTACTTTTTATGTAGGTATTTATTTCTGTAAGATTCATGTTCTCAGTATTTTATTGTATCATGGTTTCAGTAATTGTATTTCCATTGTCATTCATTTAATAAAATCTTTAAATTTTCTTTTAAATTTTTTAGTTAGCATGTTGATTACTTAGAACAAATATTATCTAATTTCCGTGTACCTGTGCAGTTCTCACAGCCCCCTTTACGTTGGCTTTTCATTGCATCCCGTATCCACGGAGTACACCTGATTGCTAAGGCTTGGCCTGGAAGTACCCGGCCTGTGTGTCGCACCTGGGCCCCCACCGCGGCGCTACTGGAAGAGGCCTGGCCTTTGCTCAGAGGTCAGCGGGGTTTTCCCTCCAGGGTGCCAACTCGGGCCTCTGGCCCTCTTTCTCTTTTCCCCGAGCTGTGAAGGGGCTATCTTTGCTTTACCATGTGTACCTACTGTGATGTGTTCCTTGGAGAAATGTGCTTCCTTGCTTTTTCTTGTTTCTTGTGTCCCTGTTTTATTTTTTTATTTTATGTATGTATTTATTTATTTGCAGTACCGGGGAAAGAACTCAGGACTGTACACTTGTCAGGCAGGCGCTTATGCTGCTGAGCTATATCCCTGGCCCTATGTGTCCCTGTTTTGATATCTGGACATGTGGGAAAACAGCTGCCTTTTCTCTCCGAGTTGGTGACCCATTTCAAGTGGACCTGCCCAAGTCTGGGTGACCTGAAGAGCCCTCATTTCACATCGTGATTGCCAGCCTGCTCTGTGAACTTGGAATTCTACTGAGATTTTTAAGAGTTGCACTGTGAAGGGAAAAAAAAAGATCGTATTATAAAGGTGAAGTTCTGTATTATAAAGCTAATTTATTCTCAACAATTCATAGAAAAAGAGGTATTGAATTACTGAAAGGAATTTGGATATTCCATGTCTTTAGTATAGGGAGGGGACCTGGCTGTCTGCATTCATAACAACAAACATGACCGACTACCCAAAAGAACTGCTTACCATATGTAAGTTGTACTGCAACAAATGTGATCTTTTTCTGAAAAAGTAAAACAAAAAGGGCAAAAACAACAGGAATTTTTTAAAAAACAGGATGTGCCTACGTACAGATTTAGTAAACATTAAAACCTCCTGAATAAATTTGAAAATAGATGTAAGA
>NW_004524628.1:13291637-13296950 GCF_000260255.1 Octodon degus
AAAAATGAAAAGATACCCCTTAATCTTGGGTAGGCAAAACCAATAGGGTGAAAATAGCCATTCTTCCAAAATCATTATACAAATTTAATGCAATCCTAATCAGAATGCCAACACTGCATCTCATAAAATTAGAGAAAACAATTCTAAAATTCATTTGTAACCAGAAGAGACCTAACATAGAAAAGCCTTTCTGAGCAACAAAGGCAAGTCAGGGAACATCACAATGCTTGACTGCAAATTATACTACAAAACTATCCCAATAAAAACAATGTGGAGGGTGGGGAGATGGCTCAGTAGAATAAGCACTTGCCTGGCAAGCACAAGGGCCTGAGATCAATCCCCAGTTCTGCAAAAAAAATAAAAACAAAACAAAACAAAACAAAACAAAAAAATAATGTGGAAGGGGACAGGGAAATGGCTCAGGAGAATAAGTGCTTCCCTGGCAAACACAAGGGCCTGAGTTCAATCGCTGGTTCTGCAGAACAATGTGGAGGGGCCAGCCAAATAGCTCAGTGGATTGAAGTGCCTGCAAGCAGGTGCAGGGGCTGGTTCAATCCCCAGACGTGCCATAAGAGCCCCACCCTTGGGGCACACTGAGACGGCAATTGAGACCGAGTGTGATGGTGCATGCCCATAATCCCAGCTCTTGGGAGGCTGTAAAGAGGTGAATCACTACGAGTCCGATCTGGTAGTGAGACCCTGAACACCCTGTAGACCCTCCCCCCCCCAAAAAAAAAACAAAAAACAAAAAAACAAAACACCTGAACATGGTGTCACATGTCTGTAATGCCAGCATTTGGGAGGATGTAAACAGGCGGGTCACTATGAGTCCAATCTAGTAGTGAGACCCTGAACTCCCTGTAGACCCCTCCTAAATACAGGGGAAAAAAACCCTGAGGATCAGTGTGACAGATTAACAGCTCCAAACACATTCAGCCACCTTATCTTTGACAAAGGGGCTAAATACCTTCATTATAAGAAAGATAGCTTCTTTAGTAAATGGTGCTGGAAAAATTGGCTTTACACATGCCAAAGATTAAAATTAGACTCATACCTCTCACCATGCACTAAACTAAACTTGAAGTGGATCACAGTGTAAACATTAAACACTAAATCTGCTGGAAAATAGAATAAGTAGAACTCTTGAAGACATAGGGGTAGGCAAAGACTTTACGCACAAAACCCCATTCCAGGAACTATCACAAAGACTCAATAACTGGGATATCATTAAGCCCTTGCACAGCAAAAGGAACCACTAACAGAATGAAGAGTCAACCCACAGAGTGGAAAAAAATTGCCAGCTACTCCTCAGACAAAGGGTATTAGAATATTTAAAGAGCTCACTAAAAGCAGACCTCCCAATTTAGAAGCCTACTTGGAATTGGGCATTTGAGTGCATTTTCATACATACTTCTCAGATAAAGTAAAGATGACAAATAAATATTAAAAATGTTCAACATCACTGGTCATTTAAGAGGTATATATTAATGCAGAAATTTGATCTCTTTCCAGAAAAAAAAAAAGGTTATTGTGAAGAAATCAACCAATAAAAAACGTTGGCAGGCCTGTAGGGAAAGAAAACTTTCTGTACTGTGGGAGTGTGTACTGGTGCAACCACTGTGCAAACCAGTGCAGGCATTCCTCAGTAAAACCTCAGTGTAACCAGAGGGTCCATTTGACCCATCTATTCCCCTTCTTGGTATCTTTCCAAAAGAATTAAAAGCATAACACCACAGTCATGCATGCAAATCCATGTTTACAGCAGCACAGTTTATAACAGCTAAATCTTTTATGTAGCTAAATCCTGGAAACAGCCAAATTGCCCATCAACTGATGAATGGATACAGAAGATGTCAGTTTTTCATACAGTGGGATACTGCTCTGCCATAGAGAAGGGGGAAGATGACACATTTGTAAGCACCTTTATGCACCTTCAGACTATACTTTTAAATGAAATAAATCAGACATATATGTTTAAATATTGCATTGTTTCTTTAGTGTGAGAAACCAAAAGGGTAAAGAAGAACCAAAATGTATTACTGATTTGGGGAAACAGGAATAAAATGTTAAAATGGGAAGGTTAAAAAAGGGGGGAGGGAAAAGGAAGGAAGGTAGAAAAAAAGGAAGGAAGGAAGGAAGGAAGGAAGGAAGGAAGGAAGGAAGGAAAAAAAGACTACAAGATTCTTATCAAATTGTAACCTGGCTTCATCATTCCCTTTAGCTATGATGGGTCAGCTGAGGCTGATGTCAGGCTCCTGCCACCATACAAAACTGCTTCAAAGCAGGCTGTGCCATCTTGGGCCACACTCTGCTCACCTACACTCACTTGTGGACAGAGCAACCACAATTAGCAGCCACCCACAAGTGCAAGCAGCAGAGACCCCCAACCTTAAACTCCCCAGTCCAAATTCAGAACTAGAAACCCACCAGTCTAGTAGAACTTAAGAACGCTGAGGATGACACCCTTTCCCATCAAACCTACAGGACTGAAAGCCCCATGGCAATTACTCCAGGGGGGGAAGAGGAGGGGAAACAGTCTGAGGGGCACCTGGTGAATTTCTTGTTGATGACTTCTGTGAAAAGTCTTCAATGTGCAGTATATTATACTTAAATGTTTTGAAGGGAGTGTGGGAGTGAAACATGCTCATGCACTGAAGCCCATGCCCCCAGTTTCCACAAAGTCTTCTGAGTCCCGAAGGAGGGTGGAGAAGGGGAGAGAAAAAGGGCAGACTAGAGAGGGCCTTTTCTGGTCCTCGCCTTGGCCTGGGAGATTTATATTTGTAATCCCATGGATAAGTTATTGGAATACCATCAAGCTAATTTCAGTCTACCACTTCCAGTGCAACCCATGGCAAGAATAAAGACACTGAAGCATACTTACAGTTATGGAGAGCCAAGGGGTCCTAAGTCCAGCCATGGTGATGGCTATCCAGAACAAAGGCCTTGACTCAGGGCCGAACCTTGGTTTTATTCAGTCATGAAGGAAGAGTAGCTTGAGGATGAGTGATTGAGAATGGCAGGAAGTAGGTGAGCACTGTGAGCTGGGCCAGGTGGGAGGCCTGCATTTACCTCTGCGATATGTAGAGAAGGCTACTGCAGAGAGTAATCTGCATTGCACAACTGAGACAGTATCTAATGTTTAGGGTCCAGTGCTTCAGCTCTAATGTGTAATCTTTCAGGTTCCAGGAAGTCACAGCCACTATCTGGGGGCTCAATCCTAGCTGACAGTGTAGAGCACTGGCTCTTCTTCCTGTCTCAACCGGGCTCATGCTAAAGAGCATCAGGTGGGGGTTACCGGGGAAATACGTGGGCTGTCTTCGAAGACTACCACCAGAACATTGGTTAAACCAATATGCATTGCTTCAAGCCAGACGGAGACATAAGGAAAAGTCCTCCCCAGCTCTCTGATATCAATACATGGAAACAGAGTCAGGTGCAGCCAAAATGGAGACAGTTGCTCTTCCTTCCAAGAGTTACTCAGGTGGTCCTCCACAGTAGACAAGAGGGGAGGCTCATTAGCTATCAACCAGGCCTTTAGAACATTGAGGGCGGGATTTTAAATCTAAACCATAGCACCTGGTTTATGGTTTAGACTTGAACCCATTCTCCCTCATGCCTTTGCCCCTCACATGCTCCCACTCGCACCTTTTGTTCCTCTCTGCCCCCTCCACTCTGGAATCTGGAGACGTCAGCCCTGTGCGACCCAGAGATGCCAAAAATAGGGACTTGACTTCTGGACAGAGGACATGGGCCGCACCCCCAGTGCACCCACCACTGCATCTCCAGACGGCTTTATTACTTCATATGCAGCTCATCTTAAACCAACAGAATTGCTCAATGGATGAGTGTCTGACTCAGATACCTACCTTGGAGGGAGTTTTTCTTTTGTCCTTCAAGCTTTTATTGAAGTGCAATCATCCGAGATGATTTTAGATCTTGTTAAAAGCAGCCACATCCACCCACTGCACGTAGCCTTCGAAAGCAGTGATCTGTTCTTCCAGCATATATATCTAATCTTCAATCACGCCCTGTATTTGCAGCTTTTTAATTGCATATCCCACTGGACCTAGTTTAGAGGAGCCCCAGACCAAGCCATCTGCTTGAACGCTTCGGACGCACTCCTCTAATTTCACCATATCTGTTTCGTCACCCCAAGGTTTCACATCTAGCAAGATGGAAGACTTGGCAACAAGTGCAGGTTTTTTGGCTTTCTTGGATCACACTGTGCAAGCCGTTCTTCCCTTAGCCTCTTTGCTTCTTCACTTTCCTCTTCATCATCAGAACCGAAGATCGTCTTTATTGTCCACAGCTCCACCTCTGGTGCTATCTTCCACATTGGCAGGATCATGTTTGTCTAAAGCTTTCTTCACTCCTGGCAGGCTGGCCTTTTCTTTTTCGTAAGACTTGATGTGATCGTACCAACATAGCACATGGCACAAGTCGCTAGGCGGGGGCCAGAAGACTGCTTCAGATACGACTGCATCTGCCTGTGCAGGCACAGACCCCTTGAGGCAGCTCTTGCCAGCCAGGTAATCACTGAGCGCCTGCAGGCCAGGAGGGCATTCTGCCACTTTAGGGAATTGATGACTGGGCTTTGGGGTTGAATTTTTCTTTTTTTCTTTTTAAAGAGAAACCCTGGGATCCATCTGTGCTTTCTTCTCTTTGTTCTTAATTTTTAATTAATTTGGGCAAGTAACTTTTTTTAAAAAAATAAATGTGCTTTTTTTCTTGCTTTCCCATATTAGAGGTGATAGCCAAAGGGGTTTTGGCAAGAGGAAGGGGAACCAAGGGAACTGGTAGAGGCCTGCTGGGCTTCAGAGCTGACCACAGGAAGTGATTTTGTAGGACATTAAGCCCTTCCCTCTAAAATCACTTCCAAGTCACCTGCCTGTGCCAAGTTTCCGCTGCACTTGGGGAGGGGTTGGCCCTGGTGGCCGCCTTTTCTCCTTACACCTTGGGTAGGGCTGGACACAGTAGCTGAGGGAGATGGAGGGTGCCATCCTCCTTGTGTAATGTGTCTATCTTTTAAACTACTAATTGCAGACTGGAGGAGAAGGAATGAGGACGGGAATCTTGTCAAATGTGTTGAACTTAGGTTGGGTGTTTATTATAAATGGATCTCCCTCAGTTACCCCAGAAACGAGGCATGTTAAATTTTTTTCTCCTAGATCAAGGAGGTGCATAGAGGAAGGAGATTGCAAAAATCCAGACTTGGGGGAAAGCAAGAACACTGTCCCAGCCTTGCCTGAACCCCATCTGATCCCCTCAAACACCCTCAGAATTTTATAAGACTAAGAGGGTATTCCCTCCCCT
>NW_004524628.1:13297210-13298879 GCF_000260255.1 Octodon degus
ATGGTACGCATATACAGTGTAGTACTATTTAGCCCTAAAAACAAAACACTCACTTGTAGTAACACAGGAGGACATTACATTGAATAATGTCAAGGACACAAAGAGAGGCACTGCATGCTCTCCTGCACATGTGGACACTAACAAGGTTGGCCTGACAGAGGTGAAAACAGAACTGTGGTGACAAGGCTGGGAAGGGCATGAGGAGCGACAAGAGGCCGACCCACGGGTAGAGCAGTGCAGCTGGCTGGGGGTAACTCCTAAGGTTTACAGCACAGCAGGGTGACTGTCCACAGTAGGGTGCACAATAAGTAAGCGACATTTTAAAATAGTAAAGAGAATTTTGAAGGTTTCCAACATGCGCGCGCAGAATGTTTGAGGTAGCTCTTTCGGGTCCTCCTTTCCAAGATGATGAAAAAAAGAAGGAACGTGCCAAAAACGGTCGTGCCAAAAAGGGCCGCGGTCATGTGCAGCCTATTCGCTGCATGAACTGTGGCCGGTGCGTACGCAAGGATAAGGCTATTAAGAACTTTGTCATTCGGAACACAGTGGAGGCCGCCACCGTCAGGGACATTTCCGAAGCGAGTGTCTGCGACAGTTGCGTGCTTCCCAAGCTGCATGTGGAGCTGCACTACTGCGTGAGTTGTGCCAGTCACAGCAAGGTGGTCAGAGATCCATCTCGTGAAGCCTGCAAGGACCGAACTCCTCCACCCCGACTTAGACCTGCTGCTGCTGCCCCTCGACCTCCACCAAAGCCCAGGCAAGGGGAGCTGGGTCTTAATGGACTGAAGAAAACGCTCTTGAGAAAGAAGTAATAAATTGAATGTTATACTTTACACAGCATGTTGAGTGTACCTGCCAGAGGTGGGTTGGGTTAATTCAGCCTATCCAAGTTTAAGTTTGTACTCCGAAAATGAATAAAGAGGAACACACTGGGAAAAAAAAATGTTTGAAGTACATGACAGGCCAACTGTCATGATGTGATCATTACACAACGTATATGTAAGCAGTGAAACACCACACTGGACCCTATAAACATGTAAATTAGGGTCAAATAAAAATAACATAGTAGCTTAAACACATTTTAGTAAACATGTAAATATATTTCATAGAGTATCAGTTTTATTTAGAATATCCAAGTACAAACAATGAAAATTTATATACCTATGACTGTTAAAACACTAGAATCCATTAAGATGCTCAGTGACTACTAAGGCTCTGAATACGAATATCCTCTGAAACATGAATTATCAGACTTTGTATATAAAAATGTTGAGTTATTGTCTTAAAGACTTTTAATAAACATGGTCCAACTTATTTTCCCTCTCAAAGATAGAGTTGTTTTTGGTTTTTTGTTTTGTTTTGTTTTGTTTTTGGTGGAATTGGGGATTGAACTCAGGCCCCTGTGCTTGCCAGGCAAGCACTTATTCCACTGAGCCATCTCCCAGCCCTCAAAGATAGAGTTTTAAACAAGTATGTAAGATAGGCTAGTGGAACTAAAAGGGCCTACAAACCCGGATGTTCTCAGCTTTTGGACATACCTTGTTTCATCACAGCAATGTGCCAGTCATGACAAGGACCCTGAAGCAGAAAAGCGGCTATCATGTCTGTGATCTGACACAGAAGCTTAGGATGCTACTTATCAGTGGAGTAAAAAATTAGTTCTATAAGA
>NW_004524628.1:13299033-13302332 GCF_000260255.1 Octodon degus
ATTTATCGCAAAATGGCAACCTAGAGATTTTTTAACAATAGTGAATATGTAAGCAGTGTCATCCACTTTGGCTTGTGTATTAATCTTGTATTTGAAAATATTTTGCCATAAACATCAGTAACTGTGTGCCAGATGTATAGAATCAACGGTGACAAATGAAAACACTTGCTTGTGACGGCCTTCTGCACTCTAGAACTCCTGCATTACATAAAATTGGAGCTGAAAAATAAAAAAACCTTTTGATTAGTACAATAAAAAAAACAATATAGGAAGTAAAAATTACCAGAATCTTTAGTTTTAGAAGGCTTTTGCAGAAAGAGCAAATATACATCTAACATATTATAGGATATTTAGCTCTGGGATTTTGAAAAAAGAAGAAAAAACAAAACACACCAAGCCATATTTGTTAAGGATGATTCTGAGTTCTTGAAAATCTAGGGGCATTTGCAAACAACAGCATGGCTCTCAAGTCAAATAGTGACAGTTTTACAAGTAAATGTAAATTTTCATTAATACATGGAAAAAATGAGAGAATCAAATTTTAGAAACATTGGGTTAAGATGAAAGGATAAGAAATTCACAGATCCTTTGGCTTTGTAATTCAAATTATGGCTTAAAGCAGTAGTAAGTTATACTTCTATTTTATCTTTTGAAATTCAATGTTTGAATCAAGTATTGCTATCATACTAACATATAGATTCTTTCAAGAAATAACTCCATGAAACACAGGCACTGAAAAAATTAATGCATAAGTTTGCTACTGCGTGAACACAGGAGAACATGACCAGCTAAGGAGCAGTGGGGGAGTAAACGCAGGCCAAGACCGACACGGGAGCGTCTGGGACAAACAAGTCATGACGAATGCCACTGCCGCTCAAAACGGAAACTGACAGAGACATCTGAAGTCAAAGAAACGAAATGAAGGACACAGAGTACAGTAAAACATTATTAAAAAGGAAGAAACCCTTCTTTTCTAAAGCTCTACCTGATGAGGTCAGAAGCTCAACAGTCAGCTCGGGGAGGGAGGTGGGGGTCAGGTCGCTGTTACTTCCCAGCTTAGCCTTGACTCTAGAACTTGGCTAATGACTGCTGACTCACCTTGAGCCGTTCTGGATTTTATGCATAAATGGAAACTGCTCTTTGCTGACACTGATCTGGTGGCCATCACGGCTGCCCTGCACTGGGGCCCTCTCTACCTTCTTCTGCTTCTGGTTTCACGAGCTTTGATATCAAAGTATCAGCATTCCAATCAAGAATTTGATCCCCTTATAAAAGCAGAAATTCTCACAAAATCAACAATCAGGAAATTTGGTTAGAAAATGAGCCTAAGAATTAGGATATTTATGTAAACTATCATTTTACTTCAATGATTCCCCCCAAAAATGCAATTTCCACTTATACAAAATTCAAAACAGCTCAAGATTAGTCAAGAGTTATTAGCTGAGTCCTAGAGCCAAAGCTAGGCTGGGCAGTAACAGCCGCCTTTTTTTCTGCAGCTAACTGAACCCTGTGCTGCAGTGTGCTTGTGTTTTGTTCATTCATTCGCTTTGGGAAATAATAGCTGAGCATCTAACTTAGAGCTGCACCAGATGCTGGAAAGCAGCAGCGAATGAGGGGGAGGGCTGTGGTCTTAAGGAGCTGCTGGATCAGTGATGAAAGTGGACCAGGAGAAGGCAAACAGAAGTGCTGGGAAGACCAAACAAGGCTTGGGGGCTGGGTGAGGGCTCAGCGGTACAGCGCCTGTCTAGCATGCGCCAAAACCTGGGTTTGAGCTCCAGAACCACAAAGCAATAAGCCAATCAACCAAGGGGGAAAAAGTGTCAAGAAATACAGGGACTCTTACTTCTTGCGGTCCTTGTCCTTCTTCATGCCAATACCTGATGCCAGAAAGGACTGGTTCTGGAGTATGTCAGAGGCAGCTTTCTTTTTAGAGAAGGCAATTATTTCTTCTTCCAAAACTCTTCTCTTTTCTTCAAGTTTTATTCTCTCTTCCTGGTGAATTCGTTTAAGGTGCTCAAACTTGGCTTGCAGCTGTGACACAAAAGTACAATTCCAGCGTCTGACATCAGGTGGCAGCGCACACAGGAATGTGCTCTGGCGAGCAGGTTCACAGGTACAACTGCCTTGGTCACTTAAATTTTATAGAAGTTACCTGCAAAATTGCTTGAACTAAACGTAATAAATGCCACAGTTGTGTGAACAAAACTTGATCTTTTCCTAGAGTTATTTCTTGCTTTACATTTTTCCAACAAAGTTTAATAGTTTCTCAAGTCTATGTTCAATAAAAACTAGGGACATGAAAACACAGAAGGCAATGACCAAGAAGAACCCCCCCATTTTCTATATAAGGATAATATATATAATAAAGTTTCTGAAAATTATACTGGTAACCCCTGTTGGAAAGAAAGTCAATTTATGTCAAGAACTTTAAAACTGCATCACATTTTTAGAGTCATTCTGAAAGGAGGAAAGGAATTCTCATGGGGACAAAAACAAAAGACAGATTCTCAGGCCTTTAATCTGAGGGAGGAGAGAAGAAATACAGATAAGCAGAAGGAAGCAGGAAGGTTGTAATTTTAAGTTGTACATTTAAGGAAACTGCAGCTGCAGGACGCAGTTATCATGCCCTTTTCCCTTCCAGAAAACTCACTTAAAAACAAACAAAACAGGGCAGTAAGTGCCTGTAAATTGGGCCTGTGCTTCTGACTCACAAACCCCTAGCCTTCCTTCATCAAAGAAACAGCATTAAGCAAGCAGTGTCTCAAAACTTCAAACACATGCAAATGGTCTGTGAGGGTGCCCTGACAGACACTAGGAATGCACAGCCTAGAGGTCGTGAGGTCACGCCCAACACATACAAAGCCTCCAGTCTCAGACCACATGCATTTACTCTGTGAGCACCTGCACTTTCTTTACTGCCTAAGAAATGTTTCTGCCTGTAGACTCTGTACTAATTAAATACATTAAAAAAAGAAATGTTTCTGTGCCCCTCAGCTACTGTGGCCTGCAACTCTCTTCTATGAACTAAGTCAGCAAACTTACACCTACCCTGTAAGTTAAGGGTAAGTTGAGCTGAGGCCTCCATGTCTGCTTTAGGGAGACCTGCCGGACTCCATCTGGTGTAAATCCATGATCCTTACACCTCCGTGTTTCTTTCTAGAGATGCTTCTTTCTCTATCCTTCCTTGCTGACAGTGTAGGGAATATGTCTCCCCCTTATCCATATATCCTTACTGCAAGGATCAGGTCTGCTATGCAGGATGTTTCCAAGGGCCAGAAGAGCTGCTAATCCACAGCCTA
>NW_004524628.1:13304097-13310072 GCF_000260255.1 Octodon degus
GCAGTGTGTTATTTGTTGAAACTGTACTTCCGATTTGATTTGAAACTGTCTCATTGCTATCTGTTTATCAATAAAACTTTGAAAAAATAAATAAATAAAATAAAATAAAAAAGCAGCAGCATACTCATGGGCCAGGGAGAGAGCTCAGTGGCACAGTGACAGTGCCTGTCTGCAAGCACAAGGCCCTAAGTTTGTTTCCTGATACCTCCCCAAAAGAAACATCATACTCATAATTCATGAGAGCATCACCAGACCCTAGCCCATCCTAGAGATGCAATAAAGGCTCATCCAGTTCTTTTGCAAAGGGGCCAGCCTGATTTTCTCCGTCAGACTGGCAGCCCCTGCAGCTTGTCTTCCTTCTCATTTTTCTTCTCAAAGCTTTTGCCTGTAAATCTGTGCTGTTGCCTGTTTTAATTTCTATTACCACTGTGGCAAGTTTCCTTGCATTACTATATCAATCCAACAACTTCTTGAAATAAAAACTAAAAGCCATCTTAAAATCAGAGAAAGCTTTCTATATAAAAATACTCACTGCAGTAGATATTATACTATATTCAGAAAAAATCTACAAAACCAACAGAGACAAAGTCAAAGGATAAATTTAGGCTGAATATAGGAGCCTGAAATATCCCACTTTGAAATATGAAAGACTTGAGTTGAAGATAATTAAGAAGATGGGCCCTCCCTGCCTCATGTGTGCGTGTGTGTGTAAAATAGGAGAATGAATCTACTTCTCTTGTTAATCTGAAAAGTAGGAGTTTGATCCACCTGTGAATCTATGGGTATTATTCTTCTACATAGCCATTAAAATGAGTTCTACTAAAGATTATAATATTATAACATGTTGTTAAATGAAAGAAGCAGGAGTGTAGGAGGAAAGATAAAGAACAGAGTCCAGTAAATTTTCATTTCCTTGGGGTTAAAAAATCATCTTGATAAACCACCTGAAGGGAGCAATGTCCCTTAGAGGCATGGTTGTGCTTGTCACAACTTAAAGAATGCTCTAGATGGATCAAAAAGGGCTTATTTCTCAAAGGTATGAAGGCCCCAAAACTCTTAGAAACAACAGATAAAACCAATGCCTGAAAAATGAAAGAGAGGGCTTAGAAAATATAGGCAAAATTGTATTATGATGCGTGGCACCGAGCAAACATCCAATAAACATTAGCTAGCAACTGTTAACAAAACAAAACCCACACACATGCACACAGAACAAAAGCTTAGGCCTTTCTACCTGAGGCTCTTTGTGATGACTACCAAGAAAGCCCCTAGTCCATGCTGCAGAGGGCTTGTGTGGACATCGTCCCGAGGGTGTTCAGGAATCTGTCTGCTCCCTTCTCTACCCCAGCACCTTCCACAAGTCGTGGAAGAGCACCGTTATGCAATATGGTGCCAAGTACAGCGTGCCACAGGAAGCTGTCAGGAATCTGGCTGGACTGTGGCCTACCTTCCAAACACCATGCAGGGACTTGAGTGGGCGCCACACAAACGGACTGTAGCTGCGCCTGTCAATAATACAGACTGAACTGCAAAATCTAGATCAATAAACCTAAGGTTAGTATTTATACCTCTGGGTAGCAACCAAGAATTAATATAGTAAGTATAACTTGGTGTTTAAAGACGATCATATAAAATAATTAGGGAAATATTTCAGAATTAAACATCAGAGAACAAAGAAAGAAATCCAGAGAGAACCAACCTCTAGCCTAATGAAAACTGTATGCTAAGAGCCCTGTGGGCCAGTGAACTCCTGACAGCGGTACTCAAAAGAGAGACAAGGCTGAAAGAGTATTAAGTAGGCCCTTCTTAACCTAAGGTATTTTGATCCAAGAGGACACTTTTTCAGAGCAGCATCAGGTATCTGCTTTCTTAAATGGTTCCTGCTTAAGGAAAGATAGAATAATGTAAGTGCATATGTGTGTTCAGTGCTTGTGTTGGAAGGATGGGATCTCCCATGATACCTCAGAACAGTGGTGTGGGGCTGCTGTACACAGCTCAGTGGGAGAGCACTTGTCTAGCACATGGCAGGCCTGCAGTTCAATCCTTGGCATCCCAAAACCGAAACAAACAGCATGTCAGTGGTACTGAGACAGGTGTGCACCCTCTGGCGTAGAAGAGGGGCAGGATGGGGGTGAAGGCCTGCGGGGAAAGCTGATGGGGCAGGTCTGTACTATACGAACAGAGACCACATTTCTAACACCTAAATGGACATTACCATTTTATGCACATACTAAAATATCTTGAAAGGCTAGAAAGTATTCTACTTTGTACATCACAAGGATAATTAAAATTTCCAGGAAAGCTACAATGGAGAACCATTTTAAAATGAGGGTTGGGGGGCCTGGCCCTAGCTCAGTCCTTTAAGTGGCTGCTTCCACAAAGCTGTCAGCCTCAGGTTGCTGGAGTTCGAACCTCACAACTCTCCCGCTGGCCAAAAGCGCCCTGAAGGCATTCGAGGAAGAAAAAAAAATAAATAAAATAAAATAAAATGAGGGTAGGTAAGATTATGGCATCACCATGAATCTTCGAAGCTGTGGTACTGAACACTCACTATGCTTTCACTTCTAGAATTTTTTTTCAAAAAAAACAATATTCAAATTTCCAATAAATTAGTATTCTCACTTCTACAAAACCACTTCTTATAGGGTTCATTTAATCCCAAGAACTATAAGCATACTTGAAATAACACACTTGCGAATTAAATTACAGAAAACTTTTCAGGAGCTCTTACACCATCAGTGTCAATGTACATTCACGTCTGTTTTCTCTCAACAATTCCTTTTGCAGCAAAATGACCCGCAACCTAAACGCAGCTACCCTCCTCAAAGTCACCACTGCATTTATTTCTAAAGATCAACAGAAAATAGCTTAACCTTAATAAAACTAAAATTACTGCTTGAAGAACGAGAAGCAAATAAGATAATAGAAATTTATTAACCTTTTCCTGTGCCAGGGCTGTCATTCCAAGGTCATCTAGACCACACAACTGTAACCAGAAAGCTAGAGTTCAAATTTGAAGAAGGCTACTTTATAGCTTTCAGTCACCTACTGCCTGGAAAACAACTCTCAGGAAAGCCTTAAGTCATGGCTAAAACGTTTATGGCTTACAACTAAGGTATGAGAATAACTCTTGGTAACTAACCCATTGTAAGTCTGTGGCAAGCCATTCCTAAAGAAGAGTATTTGCTCAACTGGCTAAGATTATAATTAGTTTGAAAATCTTAAAACTGTTTTTTTAAGGTCTACATTTAAAGACTGTGTTAAAATAGTTACTTTTTAAAGACATGCAGCCTTCAAAAATTTCTCAACTATGTTCTTAATATAGATCTTTTAAACTGACACCTAAAAATAAACACAAATTGCAACACTGGTAAGGCACCACACTTACCTCTCTTTCAGCTTCTTTCAATATGGCTTCTTTTTCCTTTACTCGCTGTACAAACATCTGCTTCATTTCCTCTTCCTTTCTCTGACGCTCACCATGGAATTCATGTCTTTTGGCTTCATAGGTCTCTTGAAGACTAAAAAGTTACTTGCATTATTTAGTTAAAAAGATGATACAAAAAACTGGCAAAGCCTCATCTACCTCTTCTTGGGCCTTGGAAATGTACCACCAGGTACCAGTGTCTTCTACCATACAGTGACCTGAAACCTGGCGTCTAACCTGAACTCTGACCAAAGGAATGACAAGAAAAGTCCTTCAGTACTGCATACGGTACTGAAGGTACTTTCAGCATTAACCGAAGTCATTCACAAGAGGCATCCAAACACATTCCCTTTCCATCTTTGTTAACTGGTATCTCAGGTGCTTGTACCACTGAGCTGTCTCCCCAGCCCTACAACATTTCTTTAAAGAACAAAATTTATACATGTACAAAATGTCCTAAATGCCTCAAATCTCAAAGGGGCACTTTACTTTGAACTAGATTTGAGGTTTTTTATTCTTGTTTATTTTGGCATCATTTTAAAGAAATCCCTATATCCACCAGCTACTTTCACACAGTTTAGAAGCTTCATCACATTTTGCTGGAACAATACTGGATATTCTTTAATATAATTTAGGAATGTTTGGTAATAATTAACATATTATTCTTTAAAATAATACCTTAAATTTCTATCATGTGCAAATTTTGAAAAAAATGCTTCATTATTCTCTTTGTAGAAGGACTTGAGCTGCTTAGGAGGAAAACAAATCTACCTGGTGAAGTGAAGCGACTTAACATTTGTGAAGTATCTGCTACTAGTAACAGACCCCGGTGACGCCTCGAGTTCACGATTTCCCACAGCAATCCTGAAGAATAACCACTGATATTCTGCTTTACAGGTCGGAAGTGAAGGACTGAGGAAGCCATCTGCCCAAAGTAGTACCACTAACAGCAACAAGCTGAGGCATGAATCAGATCACAACACTTGCTCCAAAGTTCATACACTAAGCACCATAAATCCGACTAGCGAAATTTAAAATTTAACTTCATTTATGACCAAATCTTCTACAAGGTCAAATGCAATCACAGCACTAACTGGAATTCTCATGCTCCTTCTTGTTCTCTTTACATTTACACTTTATCAGCAGGGAAATGACTCAAATGCAAACAGTGCAATAAAAAAGGAGTCCTTAGTTCTCACAATATTTTAAAATGTTTACCCAAACGATCTCATGCGTCCATCCAGGCAAACCTGTTCCAGGATGCTACATTAAATCAGATCTGATTTAGTACATGATTACAATTTCATATATAAATGTATTAATTTTAAAAATATCTGGCTATAGCACCATACACAATTTCAAAAGAAGTCTGTAGCAACATAAAGAAGATTTTTAGTCCTAAAATTCTGATAAGAAAGCTGCAGTACTGTAAGGAACAATTTAATCTCCCATTCTCTACAAGTATTTTCACCCAGGGAGATGGCTCAGTAGAATAAGCACTTGCATGGCAAGCTCAAGGGCCTGAGTTCAATCCCTGGTTCCAAAAAAACAACTTCCAACTACAAGTATTTTCATTTTTCCCTCATAAGGTGTTTGCTAAATTTCAGTCATTCTAAAACTTACTTCAGAATAAAAGCCAATAGCAGACTGTTAGGTTGTGTAACACAGCTTGTTGCCTAAGGATTCTGTGTGTGTGTGTGTGTGTGTGTGTGTGTGTGTGTGTGTGATAAGCGCTAAACATATTTTCACCTGTTTCAGATAAATACAAGCACAATAAGGGTCCCGCTTCAGTTGTTCATGTCAGTAAATACTGGGTAGTTGGCTTTTGTCCTCCATTCTTCCCTCTATTCCTTTAAGTCAGATAAGAACTGACAAACCTTTTAAAGCAGGAAGATGTCAAGTGATTCAAGAACAATAATCATTCACTTTGGGAGTTGGCCGTATTTACACAGTTACATAGTTACACAGATTCAGTGCAATCCTGATCAAAAATACCATTATGATACCTCACAGATCTAGAGACAACATTCCTAAAATTCATCTGAAACCAAAAGAGTCCTAGGATAGCAAAAACAATCCTGGGCAACAAAGGGAAGGCAGGACGTATCACAATCCCTGACCTAAAATTATACTACAAAGCTACTGTGGTAAAATTAGCATGGTCATGGCAAATAAAACAGACCCAAGGGTAAATGAAACAGATTAGAAGATACAGAAATAACAACAAACACACTTAGCCATCTTATATTTGACATAGGGGCCAAACATGTTCATTGAAAGAAAGGTAGCCTCTTTAATAAATGGTGCTGAACAATTAAAAGGAAAGTGAGAACTTAAGGATTAAACAACGAAGAGAGGGCAAGGAGAAAAGCTAGGAAACATGGCAGGGGCAAAGCCATACATTTATATGCACAAGATGGTTAAGGCAATGATCCTGCAAGTCTTCAGCAGGTTTTTGAAACTAGTAGTTAATTGGTAGGATTCTCACCTTGACTAACTATAGATGCTGATACCTGTGAACTAAGCAACTGCACTGAAGATAGCAATG
>NW_004524628.1:13311027-13312812 GCF_000260255.1 Octodon degus
ATTATTGACTACTGGACTATATTGGAATATTTTGCTGAATTCACACACCTACAATATTTAAATGGCAATGGAATACCCTTCTCTGACAAAACTAAACAAAAAAGGAGATAGAAATGAAGGACCATTTTGAATCTGTATATTCAATATAGTTAGGATAGATATATGGCTACTTTCTCTTAATTCAATGAGAAGAAAATCTGTACTAATAGTGTTTGGACAGGATATCATATCTGCATCCTGTACTAGGAATAACCACTATAAAGATAATATGCAATGCATTAATTATTGAAACTGTCCTATTAATCGGTTTTGAAACTGTTTCATTGCTATTTGTTTCTCAATAAAATTAATGAGAAAAATAAATGATGCTGGAAAAACTGGCTTTCACATGCTGAAGACTAAAACTAGACCCATGTCTATCACCATGCACTAAATTAAAGTCAAAATGGATAAAATATCTAAATATTAAAACAGAAACACTCAAACTACTGGAAGAGAAAGTAGATAGAAATCTTGAAGATTTCTAAGATATGGGTATGCTGAGAGTTCATAAACAAAAACCAAACTGCACAGGAAATACTTCAAAGAATCAACAACTGTTGGGCCAGGGAGATAGCTCAGTAAATGAGCTCTTGCCTGGCAAGCACAGAGTCTTGAGTTCAATCTCCAGTACTGAAAATTAAAAATAAATAAATAAAAAAGAATCAACAACTGGGATCGCATCTTATTGACAGGCTTTGGATATCAAAAGAAATCACTAACAGAGCAAGAAGAAAACCCATGAATTGAGAAGAAATTGTAGCCAACTTTCCCTTAGACAAAGGACTTCTATCTAGAACATATAAAGAATTTTTAAAAAATCAGACCCCCAAAATGCAAAGATCCAGTCCTAAAGTGGGCATCTGAGATGAATACACATTTCTCAAATGAAGCAATACAAACGGCAAATAAATATATGAAAAATATTCAACATCACTGGTCATTCAAGAAATTCAAATTAAAACAACATTGAGATTCCATCTCACTCCAGAAAAAACAGCTAACACCAAGAAAGGAGCCAATAACAAATGCTGGCAAGGATGTGGGGAAGAAGGAACCCTTCTCTACTGTTGGAGGGAATGTAGATTGGTATAATGCAAGCCAGTGTGGAGATTCCTTAAAAAAAAAAAAAGCTTAGAGGTCTCATTTGATCCAGTTATTCCCTTTCTGGGTATTTTCCAAAAGAACAAAACACATCATACCACATCAATATGTGTACACTTATGTTTATAGCAGCACAATTTGTAATAGGTAAAATCTTGGAAACAACACAAATGCCCATCAACTGAGGAATAGATAAAGATGTGGTATCTTGGGGCTGGGGAGACGACTCAGTGGAATAAGGACTTCCCTGGCAAGTGCAAGAGCCTCAGTTCAAACCCCAGTTCTAAAAAAAAAAAAAAAGTGGTATTTTTATTCAATGAAGTATTACTCAGCTATAAAAAAGATAAACTTGAGTCTTCTATAGGTAAATGAATACAACTAGGGACCATACTCATAAGTGAAACAAAACAGACTTACATGTATAAACATCATATTGCCTCCTTAGTGTAAGAAACCGGAAGAGTAAATAAAATCCAAAAGGTACAACAGATATTGTGAAAGTGAAAGATACCCTCAAAAGGAAAGAACTGGGATGAAGGAAAGGAGAAAAGGGACAATATATATATGATAGCTAAAAAAACTGTACTAATTCCCTTTCTTTAAAAAATTTCTTTTCTATCTTTTTTTTTTTTTTTTTTTTTT
>NW_004524628.1:13313767-13327783 GCF_000260255.1 Octodon degus
GCCAGGCAGAAACCAGAAAGAGCAATGCTGGATTATGACGACAGTGTGCAACTGGCATTTGTTGGATGAACAGATAAAACACATGTGAATTAATGGCAAAATGATTCAACTCATTCATAGCTGTAATTGTTTCACACAAATAACCAAGGAAGAAACTGCCATTATACACACTGTATCATAGGCAATGTTAACTAACAGACCAGAGATTTGCTTTAAATTTAAGAGCCAATGTATAATCAGGAAATATCCCCCCAAAATTTATTATGTTACAATATACTTGAGTTATTTTACTAACATTTTGCTAATAGTTTATTTTACTTTACTTTATCTTTTAAATCTTTTATATGATACAGGGTCTTGCTACACAGTTCAGACTCATAGTGAACCTCCTGTCTCAGCACCCCCAGTGCTAGGATTACAGGCATGCACCACTTAATACAGTCTAACTTTATAATGACCATAGGACTACAAATAAATACAAGTTACTGTGACTGAGAGTTTTAGGTGCAACTATTTTTTTTAATGTTTTTGAGAGAAGATCTTGTCCTATTGCTCACGTTGACCACAAACTTGCAATCTTCCTGCCCTAGCCTCCCATTTTATATTTGTAATATATTAAGTTTTATATTTTCTCAGAACTGTGCATTAATTTTTTAAAAAGCTCAATTTAAAAAAGTAACACTGGATGCCAGCAGGTGCAATCAAATGAACCAGATAATACTAATTATTCATCAAAAATGCTAGATAAATAATCCAAATGTCAAGCAGATTTAACATCAAGTTGGCTGATGGATTTGTTTGAGAAATAGTATGACAATGCTTTAACCATAAAAATATGTAAGCTTGTAAGATGGTTAATGTATCCCATAGTTAAATGGTAGTTCATATAGCATATCTAATACTAAAAATTCAAATTCTGAACAAGGACTGGGATATAGCTTAATGGTACAGCGTAAACTTACCTACTACACATGAGGCCTTTGATTTGGTCTCAAACAAAAGAAAAAGAAAAAAAAAATCCCAAATTTTGATCGAAGTGCCTACCCAGTCAGGGAAGAACAGCGGTGTGGCACAAGGAGCATACAATACAGACTGGGTGCTCTGCCTCCCTCTACAGAGCTCGCCTGAACCCTAGACAGCCAAGTCCTCTGACAACCCTAGAGAAGCTCCACCGCAAAGAGTGGACCAAAGGTAATTTTAAGATGCTTAGGTGTTATGGCTAGTATCTAGACGTGCATAGGCGGCGCTTTCGAGACGGACTGGATCATGAGCGTGTGACACTGGATTGGTCCACAGATGGTTCAGCGTAATTCTGGGTGTGGATGATGGATTTATGGAAAAGGGAAGACCTACGCTGGGTTTGGGTGGCACCAGCCAACAGGCTTACTGCCTAAATGGAATGAAAAGGGAAAGAAGGGAGGTTGCTTCCTGTCTGCCTTGCTGTGGACTGTCTCTCCGCTGCCATGCCACCCCACCTTGGAACCAGCCAGCTACAGGCTGGAACACCTACAGACTGTGAACTAAACCAAACCTTTCCTCTTTTATTTTGTGGTGTTGAGCATTTTGTCCTAGCAATGAAAACACAACTAAGACATCAGGCAATATACAAATTTTCAAGCCATCAGCCACCTCGTTTACCTTGTACAATACCCCAAGGGTACTGGCGAGCTTTGACCATCTTATTTCCAACTTTTACCTCATCCATACTTCCCACAACAGCAAACGGCAAATGTTCCTAAAAATGAACCATGATATCAATTGAACTCATCATGACATGCCAATGTGACAGCTGACCAACTAAAAATGATTTTTCTAAATGGCAAATCTATTACAATCAAATAACTTGCAAAGTCTCAGATTTTAAAACTTGGTTTTGGATATATACTAGAAAAAAAATAATTACCTACTAAAAAGAAAATTATCTACTGATCATCTTTGACATACAAGGCACTAGCGCTACTGGGAATACAAAATCAGAGAATTTTAGCATAGGTGTTATTTCCTCACCTATGCTATGTATCTTAAAAGATAAAGTCTATGTTTAAGAAATTATACACATTACAACAAAACAATGTATCTGTATTTACTGTCTATAGACATATGGTTCTAATACAAAAGTATATAAGAAGTGATCAATACATACAATGAATGTTAAAATTAAAATATTACAGTAAAAGATATGTTGTTATTAATCCCCTCAAATATGCCTCATTTTGAATGTTCTTGCCACTTTTGTAAACAGTTCTGAAGTCCTCGACAGTGAGTCTTTATAAGGTGTGACCAATATTACCTTGTGCCATCCAACAGAAAGACATATTCTTAAAAACACCACAGTATATCCTCAGTCGCCTTCTTCACCAGATCTGGACCATGCAACATCTGACTCTTTTCCAAAGTTAATTATTGTGAAAGGTAAATGTTTTGAATTGATTCAGGATATTGTGATAGCCAAAGAGATTCGCAATAGAGGATTTCTAGGAGCCGGAGAGATGGCTCAGTAGAATAAGTGCTTGCCTGGAAGGCCTAAGGCCCTGAGTTCAATCCCCGGTTCCGCCAAAAAAAAAAAAAAGGATTTCTAGACTGCTTCAGAACATGGTAAAAATGATAGAACATAAGTGTGAAAAAAGAAAAAGGCTAGGAACTAAGTAAAGTTCTTTTTAAAAGTAATGTAAGGCTATGGTAAGATTTACAGTTCCTCTGATTATCAAAAGTAGATTGGTAAATATGTATTAGTATTAATATAAAAATAATAGCTTCATATAAATTTTTCAAGAATCCATGAATTATATTTATACAACGTGAGCATTTAATGGATATTGGTACCTATAATTATCATCATCATGTAAACTTATAGGCATGATATAAACATTTTTAATTTATTATAATGAAATTCAATAAGAAGAATGATGCAGTGTATAAATGTTATGGTAGTTCTTATTGTGTTTTATAAAACTAGAAAATTTGTTTTACCAATTTTAATAGCATCTAAAAGGTGAATCTCCCTGATTTACCAATAAGTAATTGATTATTTTCATATAACATCAAAATTAAGTTAGATTTTAAAATATACATATTTTTTAATTTCAGGAATATAAAACATAGAATAAAATGAACATAAATCTACAGCTTAAGAAATAAAATATTTCCAGTAGAATTAAAGTCCCCCTTTCCACTTAAGTTATATTTATATATGTGGTAACTTCATTTGAAACAAGAATTTGTAGTCTGAAACAAAAAAAAAAAAAGAATGTAAGTGTGTTTGAAGTGAGGGGGATATTCTTTTGGGAGGGGAATCAACAGCAATGTATCTTTCAGTATAGTAATTTTTTTAAGACATAACTAAGCATTTATCATATTTTTGGATCAGTCATAAAAGTCCCAAACTGATGTCAGCAAAGGCAATAGAAACTGAAAGGAGGAGATCATTAGGACAGGAAGGTATAAAGCAAACTAGACAAGGAAGGATGGGATTTACTGGAGCAAGCAGAGTGGGAAGAGGCAGCGTAGAGAATGAGGTCCTACGTAAGATGAATCAGCTCGAGTCAGGGGCTGGACTCAAGTGAGTGTCTGAAGTTGAGTATCATATAGAAGAAAAGTCTAATTAAAAACCCTAAGTGATGGGACAGTGAGATAGCTTAGGGGACTAAGCACCTGCTTAGGCAAGCACAGGGACTGGGATTGGATCCCTGGCACCACATGCTGTGCCAGCCCCACCCTTGGGTGTGCTGAGCTGGCCACCGAGTCCAGGCATGGTGCCACACGCCTGTAATCCCAGTGCTGGGGAGGCTGAAAACAGGAGGTTCACTACGAGTCCAAGCTGAGTAATGACAGCTTGCACCAAATACACAAAAAATAAAAAGTGTAAGTACTATATTTACTAGTAACTGATATTAGTTTCTTAGTTGTATCTTTCTGAAAATAATTACAGAACAGTACAAGAAATAAAATTATATATAAAGACAATTTAATATGTAGGAATCAAGACCTCTTTATTTACATGTTAGATTGTTACAGATTTACTTTAAATTTTTTAATAGGGTATGAAAAATTAAAAAGGAAGGAAAGGGAATGAATATATGGTAACTAGATGTTTATGGACTATTTATTTCTGTAATTTTCCAGTCAGACACATCACCAAGGGTATGCTATTCAATCCTCATAACAATACTTGTGATGAGCACTATCGACCTAATCTTGTAAGCTATTAGTCTAAGGGAAATTAATAACTCCCACAATCTCCAAGTCCCAAAACCACAACCCTTCAAAATACGAGACGCTTACGAAATGTTACCACATTTTTCATGAGCAAAGTAAAATAAAGACCTTGGTTGTCTTAGTTACATTAAGTTAAAAGTCAGGTGGATGTTTCCCAGGTCACTGACTTGGCAGAAGGTAAGACTAAATACCAGCTTCAAGATACTCATCAATACATGAGGCCCTGCAGCACTCCATAGTAAGCTGCACAATCTTCCCATTTGTTCGAATAGGAGAGGCATCTTCCCAAGCAATTAAATACAGTTCCATAAAAGATATGTCTTAGTCTCACCAACGTAACTTTATTTAGGTGAAGACATGCTTCAAAAATACCCTTCCAATTTAAAATAAAATGTTTCATTCCCTGTCTGGGATGTTTGAAATCGTACCTTGCTGGGAGTCTTTCTGGAAGACCCATGTAGAAATACATTACAGTTGTTACCCTCGCACACGATCCCCAGTGGATGTCCCAGCCTGGTTGGTCGACCACCCTACCATGACCATACTATACTTTATATGCATATATATGAATCTAATTCACTCATTAGACATGACAAAGATTAACAACTAATAAGTGGAACAGATATAACAGCACACTGGAATAAAAGTTACATGAATGTGGTTTCTCTCTCAAATCTTACTGCACTCACCCTTCTTGTGATGATGTGATTTGATAAAATACCCAGGTGAGGAAATATCATCATACCATTCAGAATGGTACATGATGGAAAAGTTATGGGCTATCATTTCTGGAATTTTCCAGTTAATATTTTCAGTTTATAGTTGAACATGGTTACCCATATAAATGAAATCTCAGGAAGCAAAATCCCACATCAGGTAGATATGGGAGCAGAAATGGTGGTCATAAACAGCTTTATTTTCTGGTCAGAAGCAAACAGCATTCCAGGAGGAGCTTACGTTCATTGTGGCACTGATCTTGGCAATGGTCTCATCGTCTGCTGGGAACTGGTATATCTGGACACCATTACTGACCAACTCACTCATGAGCTTAACTTTAAACGTCTGTAATTCACTTTTAGAAATTGTATCTGCTTTGGCAATCACTGGTATAATATTCACCTATTAACAAGAGAAAAGAAAACACAAAATCTCTTAATTGAGGATCTGTTTTCAATCCCATAGTTATTATTCACACCAGGCAAAACCATTCAGTCACTGATAATAAATTTCCTTACCCAAGATCAGGACCTTGAGAACTACAGTACAGCTTGCTGTACTGTAAAGAAAAGCTTCCTGGAACGCCACTGAGTCCATTCATTTAGGCAGCTTCCATGGCTGCTTTCCATTTACACAGCAGGGATGAGTCGCTGCCGGAGACCTATGTAAGGCCTGGACTTTACCGTCTAGTCTTGTGCAGACGTGGTACATATCCCCCGACCCTGGTAAGCCCTGGCTACTGCTCTCTCTCTCTCTCTCTCTCTCTCTCTCTCTCTCACACACACACACACACACACACACACACACACACACACACTCACTACAATGATTTGTCCAAATGTGTGCTTTTAAAAAGAAAGTTCTTTTTAGAGTCACCTCTCAGTCAATTCCAGGCTTATGAGACTGACGTGCTGCCGGCTGCACGAAGAGGGCATGTAATTTTAGGCTTAAATATCATTTTTCATGCTTGCTTTGGCAGCATATATGTTAAAAAGTCCCTCTTTTTCTACTCTCACCCTTGGTCTCTTATAATTCAGTGACACATATAATCAGTAAAATGTAATAAAATAGATAGATGAAATTATCAACTAACGTACTAGGAATATTTATGTCTGAGTAACCCAAGCACCAAGTGGTTAAGGTAACTGATTTCTTGGTAAAACTGGGCAACAGATGACCATTCTTTCTGCTTGTCTCAGCCCTGACTCCACCCGTCAGCATGCCGTCGCCAGGGACACCTACCTGGGTGGTACAGGAAGGGAACTCTGCCAATACCAACTCAAAGTGTTTCTGACACAAAGGAATAACTTCTTCAGAAGTACTAACTCCCATCACTGCCAGGAAGGAAGGGAGGTGGGATTGAGAAGACTGACTTACTTAATAAATCTAGTTTTGTAAGAGATTAATGTCCCACAAAAGATTGATGCCTTCACAACTTGGGATTTTTTTTATTTTTCAATCAAAAACCTTAGGTTAACCAGTCACAAGTGTCAGGGAGAATGGTATGGCTTGTGTTTAGAGGTCCTCCCAAAGCCTCATGTGGTCACAGTGGAACTTTTCAGAGGTGGCTGGGTATAGAGTGTGTAATGTTTGGATTAAGTGCATGATTACTAGATTAATCCACTGATTGCTCTGACGTAGTTCTGAATGTGGGTGGAAGACCCTTCCTAGATGTGGGCGCTACCTGCCCTAAGGGCACATGGCCTAGACAGACTGTAAGGGACAGAAAGAGGCTGCTGTTGTCACTTGCTGCTGCTTTTTGCTGCTTTGCTGCCTTCTACCCACCAGGAACTGCTTTCCCCCATGATGCTCCTCTGCCCTGCCACTCTGCCTTGGAGTAAACCAAGTAACACACTGCTGCAGGCTGTGAGCTACGGTAAACCTTTCCCCTCTAACTTTAGGTCTCTGGTATTTTGTCCCAGCAATGAGAAAATGTAAGGTAGAGAGTGAGATCACAATGCAATTTTCAGAATAATAAGAGTAAAAGTAATACTTCTAATTTCTATTCTGTTGTTAAATTTTCCTGTTTTCTTCAGTTTTGCAGATTCAGTGTATTTATTTGGATGTACTGGCTTTCCATATGCCCCAAATGAGATAACCATTTTTCCATCTCTGTATGAAATTAATGGTAGAAAAATTTCCAACAATCATGATAAATAAGTCACATGTTAAATTATTTACTATACATACAGATTTTGATGCCAAGTCCTTGATTTCAATATTCTATATTTAGATATTCAATGAAATGAGCCAAGTGATTAACCAGTAATTACTTCCACAATAAACTGTAGGAGATTGGCTGTTAAACATCACTGTTTACATGTCTATCAGAGGGAAGGAAAAGAAACAGATGTTGTCAAAGATAGTCATGTGCTCCATTTGCATAAGATAAAGTAACTTCCTATGTCTAGTAGACAAGTAATTGACATTAGGAACTGAAGACAATGGCCTGGAGGAGGCTGGGAGAAATAACTTTATTCAGTGCTCTGTGCAAAACAGGATGTCTCTGCACCTGCCAGGTGGCTTGTAGGTAACAGCTGCCTCTACAAAAATACATAGTACTGTATATCCATATATTAAGTGCCAAATCAAGTAACTGAGGTATATCTCAATTTTTTCCTTAAACATACAAAAATACTAGTTGTAATATTCTTATTTGGTTTGTACAACAGAAAGCTAAAGGAAGGATTATGATAAAGGAGCCCCAATTTCAGTTCTCCCCCAACAACTGAATAAAGCAGAAAAGGGTAGATGGCAATCAAGTATAAGAATGATGTAGATGATCTTTCACTGTAACCACAAAACATTTCATTGTTGTTTGAATTAAATACAGTACTGTTAGAAAGGTCATACTGTATTATCTCTTACACCCTTTGGTGGTATGTACTATGAATTTAGAGACAGGTATTGTGAGAGTCTACAGGGTGGAGTGTGGGAAAAGTGCTCATTTTCTCTTCCGCTGGTTCCTGAACACCCCTGCTAAAGGAGCATGTCTGCAACACCAGTTTCATCAAATTTTGCTAAATTCCAGGGACTGTGCTAAAAGTAATACAATCTATTGCTTGGGCTTCACTATAGCCTGTACACTTTCCATCTCCATTTTTATTGAGAAGCAGAACATCGCAAACCCCTTACGTTTTAAATACTACCTTATACAATGAGTAGGTAGGGTTATAAAGTTGAATTTCTCATGCCATTCATGATTATAGGACATTTTTCTTTTAATGCAAGATAATAACTAGTCTTTACCCATCTTTTAAACAAATTTAAGAATCTGAAGTGAGTTAATGAACAGATACTTTTAAATAGCTCTCTGAATTTATACATAGTTCTTTGGCTCAAAAAAAAAAAAAAAAATCAAAAGTAGGTTTCTTGGTCTGGTCCAAATTAAAATACATGTCACTATTTCATGGAATGAAGTGTTACTCCTTCATCTTGGCCAGTGAAGTGCTTCTTACTTAACAGTATCATGAAGTGAAATCAGTGTCAAATAAATCCTGCATAAAAAATGTACAGAATACCCATGATCTGGAATGCAATTTAATCACTATAAAAGGAGCTAAAATTTTATGTTGCTTCTTTGCATCTCATTTTCTATACTTAATTACTCTAGAAAATAAGATATAGCCTTGTCAGATGTTATAAAGAGGTATAGAATAAAAGCTACTATAATTAGTATATTTGGTTCCTATATAACTACAACTATATATAAGTATAACTATCTATCTATCTACTATACATATCACAAAGATAATTTAACAGTTCACAAACACATTGAAGTCCAGTAAGTTGATTCCTTTCCTACCCCACCTTGCTGTCCAGGTTTTTCATGGTTAAGAGGTCAAGTGTCTTTAGAGAGTGGCCTGTGGGGGTGATGAAGTAGAGGCACACATGGATGCAGGAATCATGGTAGTTGAAGAGGGAGCACTTGATCTTCAATTCTTCTTGGAGATAGGCTTCAAACTGAGCATTTATGTAGTCAACGATGGGTTGATAGCTGAAAAGATCATTATTTAAATATAATGTCACATGTATCCATGCTACCTTCAAAGATATTTGTACAGCTCTCAAGTTTGAGGTATGTATTTTTACCAATTAATAAGCAGGCGGTATTTATGCTAAACAGATAACTTCAGTGACAGAACACAACATCCAGAAGAACACCCATTCACAAAGGTAATATTTCCAACCATAAGGACAACCTATACTTGGAACAGTATCAAATTTATGATTCATTGTTGCATCCATTCACATTGAGTTCTAACAAAAGGACAGACACCTCAAAAAAAAAGGGGGCCGGGAAGATAGCTCAGTAGAATAAGCACTTGCCTGACAAGCGCAAGGGCCTGAGTTCAATCCCCAGTTCCCCCCCCCCCCAAAAAAAAAAAAAAAAAAAAAAAAAAAAAAAAAAAAAAAAGAAGCTAGGAGTCTAATTTGTAAACAAATTGGTACACAGTATATTGTTTAGCTGAGAAAAGGGATAGTTATCAACTAAAGTCAAAAATTGATCCTGTAATGAAGAGCAGTAATATAACAAAGAGGAAAGGCATACAGATTTGGAAAGTACCTAACAGGTAAGCTGGCATGGTTTTATTTTCAGTTATTATAAACAAAGGCAAAGCCAATCCAATCTCTTCCCCCAAGTACCTTGTTCAGATAACTTGTCCCTAGAACATTATTTTTCCCCAGCTGCCTACACTTTTCATTCTTCAGGATGCAAATTAAATCATACTGCACAGGCAGAATGTTAGCATCATTTTAATTAGTCCTTCCTGGGATTCCCTGGACACCTTTGTAATACTGTCACTCCATAGCAGAGCAGCACCTCGTGCAGCTAAGGTACACAATAAAGTGGTTACAACTGAATTGTAGGTTGCCTGACAATTCTAGTCCTTAGGGTCAATCACCTTTTTAAAACCTGTAATATGCCCTGTGTTCTATATCGAGATGGTAAACAATGTGAGGATAAAACTAGTATCTTAGAATTCTGCGTTTTCTGTAAGAACTACATTTCCCTCAACACTTCAAGAACTCATTTCATTACCACAATGATTATGAACACCTGCAAGTGATCCTAAGAAAACCAGTTTAAATGTGACCCAAAAGAATTCTCTTCCCAAAAGAACAGTAAAAATTAATCTTTAAGGAGTATTTGACATAAAAATTCCAAATAAGCTTTTATTAGACTTAAGTAGCCAGTAGAACTTATTAAATAAGCTAAATAATCATGAGTTTCTTTATTCTGAATGCCCTGCTTTATAATTTTCAAAAGTTAAAAACCACAAACATTTACCCTACAAAAATATCAGTCCTTCCAAACAAATTTTCCATAAGTTCCACTTCCAGTAAATAATAGACTTGTTGCTCCAGTGAAAAGAAAGAAACTGACTTAAAAACACCAAAAAGCTCAAAAGGTGGTTAAGAAATTACGTAACCAGGTCAAAACTGAAGAGAAAGAGGAAACCAGAGGGAAGCAGAAAAAAGGAAGGACACTATGGTCAAAGTGCCAAGGCCAATCTGATGCCTGCTTTTTGGTAAATAAAGTTTTATTGAGACACAGCCATGTTCATTTGTTCAGGTATTGTCTGTGACTATACTACTACCATAGTAGAGTTGAGCAGTTCATAAAAAGGTTCTATGTCCCACAAACATTGAAATACTTTCTAGCCTTTTACAGAAAAAGTTCATCAAGCTCTGCTGTAAGAGCATCAATTTTAGCTTTGTCTTGAGATAATTTATCAATCCAGTTTGGGGGATTTCTTCTGCAGGACTCACAGGGTAAGAAGGAGGACAGCAAAGCCCAGGGCTACAGAGGTGGGATTCTAGTTATAGATTCCCTCTCCACAGTGAACTGAGATCCCAAAAGCTTACATTTTCAGGGTAAGGATGAACAGAAATAAAACCCTAATTCCTACCCTCTCCTCAAGGGTCCACAGGAAGGGACAAGCATGGAGTTGCCCGCTGCCTTGGTGTTTCTCCTCTGCTCTCATCCCTGCTAGAAGGGCCCTTGCATAGGGAAATGGTGATTCAAAGCAATACAAAACCCTTCCATCTCCTCAGACTAAATTCCAAATACGGTCTTTTCTACCTTTTCACCAAGCCTCCCATGTGTTCTGGAGGATTGCTCAGCTTCCAGACCTGAGCAATCAACCAGTAACCATGTCATAAAATGAAGTGGGGAAAAGGAAAAGAGAAAAAGCCCCACAAACAACACATCCCTGGGGCTTGTAGCCAGGGTCAGCCTTGCACAAACACTATTTGTAGGAGTTCTCTCGTTCTGGGAACTGCAAGCCATGAAGGAGGTCTGGAATCGCTAGAGTATCTAGAGCCATTTAGGGGCCTCTGTGCCCAGAGGGTACTAGCAAAGTTAAATCCAATTTGTTCAAAGGAAGACATCTTCACTTTAGATCTCAAAGTACCCCTGCAAATAATTTTCAAAGATCATGAAAACTATAATAAAAAAATAAGCAAGTGTATTATAATGTACAATGAATAACCAACATGATGAACAATAAAGTATCCACAAAAATGTTATATATTAGGGTTTCCAGTGACTACAAAACAAAAAACAAATCAAGAACTTCACAATAATGGAAATTAAGTGGCCCTACTAATATGACTATGAATCACACAGAGTGCACAGATTTGAAAAATAAAGTAAAATGAGAAATGCAACAGGTACACTAGACCAAGCTAAAGAGAGAAGTAGCAACTGCAAAAATAATTATTCAGGATGCAACAGACAGGTATAAAACAAAGGATAAAAAATGAATTTAAAAGTGAATGAGCCAAGAGCTTTGCCAGACAGCTCAGTTGTTTAAAGCTTGGGTAAATGCAGGCAGGAGCACAGGACTACGGTTCAATCCCCAGCTCCAGATGCTGTAACAGACCTGCCCTTGAGGCAGCGTGAAATAGCACCCCCTCAAAAAAAAAAAACCTCCTTCTCAAATTAAAAAAAAAAAAGCTCATTTATATACTTCATGGTTATTAGCATATTCAAGGCCCTGGGTTCAATCCTAAACAAAACAAACGAAAAAAGAATCACAATGTCTCTCTAAAGAAAAACAAAATCATAAAAAGTACTTATTTAATTAATAATTTTAGAGAAACACATTTTTTTGCTAGCAAAATAGGAATTTTCTTATTTTACATAAACAAACTCAAACTCAGAAGAACTAAAAACTAAGCAAGCATAACACAAGTAAAAAAATAAACATTTCTTCCTGAGATGAGGACAGGGTAAGGATACCCCGTCAAAATGGACTATTCCGCACAGCATGCAAGTCTTCCACACAGCAGTTCAGCATAAAACATGAAAACTGAAGTCACTCTCCAGCCATAAAGGAGTACCTGGCACCGGGCTCATCCTAGGTACCTGGACAAACCCAACCAGAAGCGTACGACTGTGATCACTGAGGAGGGAAATAGAAGAGGGGATTCCTACACTTTCTTTCACTGGCGTGGAACCACATTTCCTGGGCAGAGTGCCGAGAGTGGTACTGAGAGCCTGAAGGACTCACGAGCTGGTGAGGCACGCCAGGATGGCTGGCTCTGAGGGTAGGATCCTGAAGAGAGAGGGGCTGTACTGATGCACAGCTCTGCATATCTCAAGCTGTGGCAGGCACTGACCTGCAGGAGTACAGTCATGGCCAGCTCCTATGTTACAGATGTGGCAATAGTCACAGAGCAGGATGTTGAAGACAGGATGTTTGCTTAGGGTCAGATCTAAACCAGGTGTGGTGGCACATGCCTGTAATCCCGACAAGGACTGAAAAAGTTCTGGGGAAATGCCTACCTCACATTAGTGGCTCCTTTGAGGACAGAGATGGCCTAGTTCTAAGGGAGAGCTACAGTGGGTCCCATGTGGTCTGTACTAGGTGGCACTGCCACCTTATTGTAACAGAAAATGGCCCCCCAGTTAGTATACTTCAGTTTCTTAGCTGCCCAGGTAACAGTTCCTCTTGCAGTTCTGATTGCTTCTTGTCTCTTAGAAATAGTTGGCCACTATAATGTACATTACATAAGCCAATCCCCAATTGGGGACCAGGGAGATGGCTCAATCCCGAATTGACAAACCATTCTGCTTCGGTAATCCCTCCTTGTTTATTCCATATAAGCTCTAGACTGCCAGAGCTCAGAGCCTGATATTCCGAGAATGACCCTGATCAGCGCCCACCTACATAAATGAGTCTGCCCTCAAGTCTTGGGTATCCTTTCAGTGTTTCTGCCAGCCAGTGCATCATGACATCTCTCTACTGCTTTGTTTACTGATAGAAAACAGTCCAATAAATAAATTAATGGGGAAAAGCAAGTTAAAATTTACTTTAAGTATAAATGTACATAGTTAAATCTATTGTGGATGTTATTCCACAAGACAGTGAAATTAATTCAGTACATCAAACCTACTGACTCTATGCTTAAATTCACTTAAAATACGTTCATTGACATATACTGACTAGCGCTAAGTCAATAATCACCTTCTAAGTGCTTCAGACATTTAAAGCAAGGTCTCGCAGGCCTGTGTCCCTTCTACTAAGCTCTTCTTCCCAGAAGGTCCATATAAATCACTTATTCATATTTAAGGCAGAAGATAGTACTGAAAACCCTCTTATATATCACATAAAGAGTTCCTATTACAAAACTGCTTGTAATAATGAAAATGCATACTATCAAAAAGGAACGAAGTTACTACTTTACGCCAATTCATTTCTCCCTTATCTTATGTCTTAAATCTGATGCAATAATGATAATCTTTATAATATTACAGAAAAATGAGATAAAATATAAATTAAAATTTCACTATCAAAACCTTCCTACAATGCTTAATGTAAGTAGATATTTTAGTCAGAATTTAGCCAAAAAGCTTCATGTACCATACATTTGTCTCCATGTCTTGCATTACTTTTTCATCAACAATATGAGTCCTATATTGGCTGGGGAGACAGCTTGGCAGCAGAAGCCCCTGCCTGGCAAGCACAGGTCCCAAGCTTGGTCCCTGGTACCCCATGCCGGCCCCAGCACACCGTGGGCACACTGTGCCGGCCCCAGCACCAGGCGTACTGGCATATGCCTACAATCCCAGTG
>NW_004524628.1:13328413-13358902 GCF_000260255.1 Octodon degus
TCATGGTAGTTGAAGAGGGAGCGCTTGATCTTCAATTCTTCTTGGAGATAGGCTTCAAACTGAGCGTTTATGTAGTCAACGATGGGTTGATAGCTTTCTTCTTTATTTACTTGGTCACCAAATCCCACTGTATTCACAATGGTCAATTTTAACCGAACATTACTTTCCTGGAGTTCATATGTCTGAGCTTTAAGTTTAACATCTGGGCAAAAATGTGAGCATTCATGTTCTTCAAAATTAGTATTAAACAATGTATTAATCAGTGTTGATTTTCCAATTCCAGTCTCTCCTGAAATAAACAAAGGCACTGTCTTCATAAGTGCATAAGATGACTGAGGAAAACTAACTGTAAACTCCTAGAGTAGTTTCAAGGGTTCCAAATAGTTCAACGATGACACTGCCTTAATGCTAAGGTGGCTCTCAGACCACTAACAGACCACAGAAATGCTAAGTTACTCAGAGCTTGAGCACTAAACTATCTACAGAATAAAACATTAAAGCCAAACAAACAAACAAACAAACCCTAGTGGAATGTAAACTTAGAGGATCCCTGGGACCAGGATCTCAAGTTGCTCACATGAACATCATATAACTCAAACAGAGAGCAGGTGGCCCTGCTGAGGGAAGCGCTCGAGAAGGGTCGCTGGCACTCACCCACACAGAGGATGTTGAAGCAGAAGCCCTGCTGAATGGACCTGTTGACCAGCTGGTCCGGCAAACTCTCAAAACCAACATGGCCACACATAGTCAAGGAACGAATACTTTCTCTTTTCTGAAGGAAAACAAAAATGACAGCAACAATTAAAATAACCTGACTGAAATGGGACATAGGTGTACTTCAAAGGATAAATACGAAGGGATTACAGATTTTAAAATCATTTTCCTTCACCTGGGATACAAATGATTAAGCAAATTGGTGAGAATTATGAGAATTCATTTAGAAACTCCAAACATGTTTCTTACTCCCTTTAAAGAACAAGCATCTAAAACAATTTGTAACATCAAAATATTTGACTTCCCCAAACAGGCAAATGGTGGTGCCTGATACATTATCGGTTTTTTTTCTTTTGTGGTCCACACCTTTTTAAGCTGTTTCATATCTTTGCAAGCTTCTTACAGAAATTTTATAGAAGTGAAAATAAAATCATGGTAAAAAGGTTAAACAGATGTTAAAAGACAGTGTGTTGCATGGCTAGACTAGAGTTATAGAATCAATTACTTTGGTTTTCTGGAAAAATAAACTTTATAAACATAATTAAAAGAACAGGGAAATGCTCAAACTATGGCATATACACTCATAAAGTAGAGAATTTAGTCATTACATATGATCAACTACTATTTCAAAAGACAAAAAGTGATAGCTAATAAGTAGAAATAAAATGGAGTGATAAAAATATTGATCCAAAGGAAGACAGAAAACAAAATGAAAGAACAAATAGGACACTCATGAAGCATTAAGGGGACTCAAGGCAAGTCCTTCCTCGCTAGCTTCTAGGAGGGATGGCCAAGGGCCAGAATGGTCTCTATGAGCTGACGACACGAAGCCCACAGGAGGTGAATTCTGCCAATAACCTGAACACGTCTGGAAAGGGAGACTCTCATAAGCAGCCGGGAAATGGATGCCACGAGCCCGACACTGAGCGGAGGCGCTGTGGGCTCTGCCTGACTTTCTGAGTGTAGGACTGCAAGACAATAAACAGACACTGTTTAAAACAGCTAAGTTCGTGCTAATGCATCATACAGCAACAGGAAGTTAGTACACTACATTCTCTTTCGTCCCTGTGATTCTCAGTTCTGCATGCATGTTACTGTTACCAGATTTACAAAGGGAGTGAAAAACTACTATGCTTCCCATGAATGTACTCAAGATTAGAACATTTGCTAGAGTTTTTACATAAAATTAAACTAAATGGCCTCTAAAATTTCCCGCCTGTGTAAAATTACATGTTTTTTTAATGTCACAGGACCAAAAGAAGCATTTTTAAAAAAGGAAGGTGTGGTATCTGTGATTTACATGCAGATGGGTCAGAGCAAATCAAACTAAACCAGGACTACTCCATGATCTGTCACTGAAGGCAGTGGTGACTGACAGCAGTCTTCAGGAAAGCAATTACTTAGAGGGCAGATGAAGAGTAACTCACAAAGCCCGCCAGGTAATAAAGATAGAAGAGAATGTTATCACCAATTACTAGGAGAAAAGGATGGCAGTCTGATGGTTAAATTCAGATTTATTTATTTATCAATTATGTATTTGATACAAGATTACAGGGTCTACCAGGTGTCACTATGTAGATCACACTCCCAGTGATCCTCCTGTTTTCAGCCTCCCAAGTGCTGGGATTACAGACCCAGTCTCAACCACCATCTCATCGTGCCCTGGGGACAGGGCCGGCACAGTCAGCCAGGGATGGAACCTGTCCGCTGCATGAGAAGTAAGAAAAACTACAACTATTGAAACACAGAACTAAAGGAAATTCGTCAATTTTACTAACATGCTTGTGCTTGCAATTTTGTTTCAATGAACAACACACCTCTTTGATCAAGCTAAGTTTACCCTCTTTTAACACATAAGTCTTTAATACAAATTACCAAAGTCATCCTTACAACACAAACTCACAGGCCCTTGGAAACACCAAGTCTAGGTGCACAGCGGACAGCACTGGTTGGACCACTCAGTGGTTCTCTGCCCCCTGACACTCACGGCTCAGCTGCAGTTTGTTCTGTGAGCAGCCAAAGTGGTGCTAGTGTTTCTAAGGGACGCTGCTGAGGCACTGGGAGTTCTAACTGGCATAATGCCAACAACAGATTGCCAAAATAAAAAAGCAAAAAATGAAAAGCATTGCTTAATGTCAAACAGGAAAGAATACTATAGATATTCAACAGCTACTCAACAACAATTAATTGATGTTTCTCTTGAATAAAATTCACATTCTAGGTAGCCATAAACAACAGCCTCTCCCATAAGTCTGAAAATCCTCTAAGGTATTTTGAAATCACATCAATGAGAAAATATATGATCTGTGTAAAAGGCAGGCTCACTCTCTGTTCCCCACTGGGTAATTTTGAGAGCATGGATGCAAGTTTTGATGCCATGTGAGACTGAAATGGCTAGAAAAAACATAATAAAATAGATACCTGAGCCATCAACCTTTACCCATACAATATATTTATATTAAAAATGGGTTCTAATATTGTATCACTGAATCTTGACCTCCCAAATCCATACTATGTATGAAATTGTGGCTGTCCTGCTGCATAAGTAAATAAAATATAATATTCAACATAAAGGCTAATATGCTTACACACACACAATGGGGACCAGGGGGATATGGAATGATATTCTACTATGCCGGCAAACTGGCTACGTGAGTGGGACCCTCAAGGCCAGTGTGACCTTGCTTTAGGGACAGTGAAGTAGGGGGAAGCTGCTTGCTTCCTCACTGTGCACAGAAGGCTCGTAACTGCAGCGCTCCTAAGGTAAGAGAGTACCTCCTGAGGACAATGCAAAGAACGTATACATCTGGGTACAGGAAGAACATGTTCTCCATTAACTTGTCCTATTCACTACAGTTGCTGTTCCAAGAGAACTACACCACCCCTTCTCCTTGATCATAAAAGTGAGTCAATCATGGAGACTATTGCATCTGTCCACTGCAGGCAGGTTCCTTCCCAGTCCCTATACCTTAAATACTAGTTTTTGTCTTTATTCCTTGCCATTCTCCCTTAGTTATCTGGGGGTCTGACTAGCCCCTGGCACACATACACATAAGAAATCAATAAACTTCTGTTCAGGAGAGAAGTAATGAATGCTATTTTTATTTAAAAGACTTAAAGGGCTGCGGAGATAGCTCAGTGGACTAAGCACTTCCTTAGGCAAATGCAGGGGCCAGGGTTTGATCCTTGGCACCACATGCCATGCCGACCCTGGCCCCCACCCCCCACCCAGCACTGAGCAGAGTCCACGCACGACGGTACATGCCTGTAATCCCAGCACTAAGCAGGCTGAAAACAGGAGGATCAGAGACCCTGCACACACACACGCACACACACACACACACACACACACATCCCTAACTAAATAAATGACTTGAGCACTGTATGAATCAAGGTGGCACCCCACATTAGGTATATTCCACTACAGCATACCAAGCCAAACAAAAATGTTGAGAATGTAAACAGGAGGATCACTATGAGTCCAATCTAGTAATGAGATCCTGAACACCCTGTAGACCCTTCCCAAAAAAAAAAAAAAATGCTCCAACTGCAATAATAGCTGGAAAAGCAGGGATTTTAAAATCTGAACAAGTATCATGGCCATCCAATTAATATAAAACAATGAGCATTTTCAGAAATTCTATTATAAGCTCATCATTGGGCTAACTCCTAGTACATTTCCTAACTTAATCCTCATTAAAAACATACATTACACCTAGTATTCCCACAACCTAGAAGACACGTCTGACAAAGGAGGTCATGGACAGCCTTGATCTGACTGCAAAGCTGGTGCTCCTTCTATCGTCCACATACACAGTGACTGCAATAAAAGAGAAAGAGGGAAAAGAGCTGTGCTCACTTCCGGACACCACTACCCTACCTTTGAATGATCACAAGACACTGAAAAGGGAGAATCTTTTAGTTCAAAGGAGCGGGGGTGTAGCTCAGTAGCAGAGCATTTAGCTAACATGCACCAAGTGCTTAGATGGATCCTCAGCATGAAAGCAATGAAGAAAGCAGAAAAACAGAAAGGAAGAAATGAAAAGAAAGAAAAGAAAAGGGGAAGGGAAAGAAAGGGAAGGGATGAAGGAGGAAAGGAAAGGAAGGGAGGGAGGAAGGAAGGAGGAAAGGCAGGTGGGCATGCTGGGAGGTTAATATGGATATAGTATTTTTTAAAATGCAAATAGTGTCAAGGAGAACACAGTATAAAATGAATTCCTTTCCCATTAACCGTTTCTCTGTACCTCAGTTCTCTTTCTGGAAGGTCAACAGCAACTCATGCATCCTTCCAAAGAAACTGCACAAAGCTATGCAAACATATAAACATAGGGTTCCATGTATGTAATGGTAGCCGGTTTTACACTGTGGATTTTTTGCTCAACTTTCATGGAGACCCATATACTGATAAGAGACTGTCTCAGTTACTTTTCACTCATTGCTGGGACAAAATACCCAACACCCAAAATTAAGGAAGGAAAGGCTCATGTAGCTCACAGTTCATGGAGATTTCAGTCTATGTTCAGCTGCTGCAAAGGCAGGGCAGCACATGGCAGATGGTACGAGCTCATGGTGGTGGAAAACAGCAAGGCACATAGGGAGGTAATGCAGCTGCAGCTTCTAGCAAGCCCCTTGCCCTTCCTCCTCCAGTGAAAACTGGAGCTTCTCCAAAGAAACTGGCATGAACCATCCTTCCTCAGTCCCCTTTACATATCGTTTAAGTGCTCAGTCACTCTACAGCAGGCCCTCCATACTCTACAGAGGGGCCTCATAAACCCTGCGGTGTCGAATTGCTGAGCCAACTTAGTCCAGTGCTTTAGTCCCAAGCTGACACAGTGAATCACCCCCACAGAGACCTAGCTCCATACACTGCAGTAGGGTGCACATGAGTGGTCTACCAAGAGAGTCTCCTTGTCTGTGGTTACAATGAATTGTGCTACAATAAATAGCTTCACCCAAGTGTGACAAGAGGGAGAAACTTACTTATTGTGCTTTTGCATCTTAGAAAGAAGAGAGGGAAGGCTAATACACACCACTACTGGATACAGAATGCTAATAACAATCATCATTCTAGTAGAATAAACTTGACTGACCTTGTGACCTAACACTACATCATTTTCAAATTGTTAATAGCTGAAATATACATTCTTTCAATGTGAAATGAGTCTATGCAGCAAAAACCCCACAACAAACACAGAGGTATTGGTTGTTTTCACAATCGGAAAAGCAATATAAAGCCTATCAGAACTAGCCTAAATCAACCTTTGCTTCCTTCATTTTGGGTGTCAAATATCTTTCCCAACAACAACAAAAGAAATAAGACACAAAGGTTTTCAGAATAGCAAGGAGTGTAGAATTTAAGATGAAGCATATGCATTTTTGGGAAATAACTTGGGTATGGTGGTACCCCTGCACTCCTAGAGCTCCAGAGGCTGAGGCAGGAGAATCAAGAGTTTAAGACCAGCCTGGACTGTATAGTGTGTTCAGGGTCAGCATACACTACATAGTAAACCTCTGTCTCAATAGACTTAAGTGAATAAATAACATTTTGCCCCAGGACCCCCAAAGACTCATGGATATCTCTTTATGTAAAAGACATTTTAGTCTATCTCTAAGAGCTGTCAAAGTCTTAACAGTTTTAGCATTGCCAAAAAGTCTAACTCTCAAGTCTCTTCTAAGGACAAAAGCAAACTCTTTGCTATGAGCCCCTGTATAAATGAAAAGTTAAACATTTTTAACATTTGATGGCACAAGATAAACATGACCATTTTAAAAGGTACAAACAACAGGGGAATACAACACAAGTCTACATTCCAGCAGGGCAAACATTAAGTCTTGTAGGTTTATGTGAAACATCTGAAGCAATCTGTGGCAAACTGTGAACTCTATGTGGCTCTGCCCCTGTGGTACTCTTGGTCATAGTGCTCATGGTTTTTTGTTTTTTTATTTTTTTGGCCAGTGTACTGGTTGATACACTGTCTCAACTTGAGAAGTTTATAAGTTTACTTAGGGTCAGCCACATAGCTCAGATTAAAGTGCCTGTTTGGGCAGACACAGGGACCAGGGTTTGATCCCCGGCATGCCAGGCTGGCCCCGCTCCCAGGGCGTGCTGAGACAGCAACTGAGACTGGGCATGGTGGCGCATGCCTATAATCCCAATGTTTAGAAGGCTGAAAACAGGAGAATCATTACAAGTCCAATCTGTGCAATGAGACCCTGTACTAAATACTTAAAAAAAAAAAAAATTTAAGTGCCTCAGCAGAGCCAGGAGTCTTAATTTGTAAACATCTTCATCCTGTGCAAGAGGAGGGCATAGACATTGTGTGAGTTGTACACCCCTAGCCCAGGATAGCTTGTTTACAATATAAGGAAGGGAGAGGCTGGCTAGAAGCCGCAGCTGCTGCCCTGCCCTCTGCTCTTTGCTGTTTTCTGCTGCCATGAATGGCTGCTTTCTGCCATGTGCCAGTCTGCCAGGGAACCAGCCAAGTATAGAGTGAAACCTCCACCAAGTGCAAGCTAAACAAACCTTTCCTTCCTTCATGGTGAGTGTCAGGTACTTGTCCCAGCAATGAGTAAAAAGTAACTGAGGCAGCCAGCTTTGCTCTCTCCTTGCAGTTTTGTTTTGTTTTTGTTGTTTTTAGATGACCTATTTTTTGGCTTTTTAAAAAACTTCTGGGGTTTTTACTGAATAGGCTTTTTATTTTTTGCTTTACATACTCCCCTCTCAGGGGGTACCCTGTCTGGCCTCCTGGGCCAGAACTTGAGGTGGACGTCTTAACCTTAGAACTCTTACAGTTAGCCTGTGTCTAAAACCAATGCCATGTGGAAGTCATGGTCTGTTGCCAGCAGGAGCAGTAGCCAGGTGTTTCTTTTTGGTTTGTTTTGTTTTTGCTATAGAAGTTGAGTGCCTGGATCATTCAGCACTCTGAACCTGATTTTGAGGAACAAATTTTATATGCCAGTGCCATTTGGAACCTGGGGTTCTGTGGCTTTCCCCTCAAGGCACAGCCCCTCACCCTTGTAACTTTGAAGCATGGAGCCCTGCTGCCACCTGTGATGACCTCAGGCCACGCTTTTTTTTTTTTTTTTAATGTTTGTTTCTTCTCCACAGTGGAGATCTTTCAGCTCTATCTTTGCATTTTATAGCTTTACTGGAACTTCCTTTCTGGTCAAACTCATATCATTTAATATCATCTTGCTGGGATCTTTGCTCTTGATTTTTAACAGAAATCTGATTAAAAGCCCCCAACAATAGCCATGCCACTGCCTCAATATTGGATTGCTTTGAAATTTTTTGCCTGATTAATCAGTCTTCCATGCTTTAGCTAAGACTCAGGCAAAAATCTATGGACATGATCAAAATGTACTGCCAAACAAAATCAAACTGTTTGCCAAACCAAAACACACACCATCTGGAATCCAACAATCAATGTAGTCCTTCCCAGCAGAAGCCTCCCCAGCCTGGTCTTTGCAGGCAGGATTTCTATCAGCATTTTGGCCTTCTGAACTCTGACCAGAATATCCCATACAGGACAGCTGAAGGTGTGCCAGCTCTTCTCTTGTAAGTGATATCTCCAAGCCTCTTTTTTATTGTTTTATAGGTCATTTTCAAAAGCTTGTAACCCACACAGTCACATTCCCAGTACCAAATTTTCTCTTAGTTATTTTTGTTGTTGTTGTTACTGGGACAAACATCTGACACTCAAAATGAAGGAAGGAAAGATTAATTTAGCTCACATTCAGTGAAGGGGACCACAGTGGCGGTGTTAGTCTATAATTTAGCCAGCTCCAAGGCAGAGGGGCACACAGCAGAGAGCAACCATTCATGGTGGCAACAAAAGGTGAAGAGTGAAGGGAGCGGCAGCAGCTCTGGCAGCTAGCTGGCCCCTCTCCCCTCCTCACACTGTAATGCAGATTACCTGCCCCAGGGGCAGGGTGTAGCTCTCATACCTGCAATCCTAGCAAAGAATCAAGACTCAATCACAAACTCCAGAAGCCATCCCATGACTGCATGAGGCTTTGGGGGGACACCTAGACACACACCACAATGCCTTGTACGCCCTGCTACCACGCGGCACATAAGCAGTGGGTCATAAATCTCTTCTATATAGGACAGAAAAGTGAGAGCCACTGGAAACTAACATTGATGGATACAGATATTTGGAGGAGGGTGCTGAAGGCAAGGGCAGTTTCCAAAGTAAGTGACAGCACTGAATTCAGGAAAAAAGAGTACTTCTGAGATAACGAATAAGATGATCCCTTAGCAGAGGCCTTTTTGCACGGTCAGTGTATGGTGACCTCTCATACTGCAACACATCATTTTGACCCTGCTGGAGGAGGAAACCCGATTATCAATACCTATTCTGATTTTTCAGTCATCCTGAAGTTTATATTCTAATTTCACCTGGGTTTGGAATAATTTCACAGATCGTAACATATTACTCAGGAAAAAAAGAACCTTTTGGTTATACAGGAATGTCAGAGATTGTAAATGAAGCTTCAAAATATTCTGAGATTTGAAGTAATGTAACGTTGGCACCTAGGATAAGCGTAATTATAGGCGCTTGGTTTTTTGGTTTTCGGTTACCTTCTGTAAGACTGTGGTGAGCTCAAGTAATTGAAACTCCTGAGGCTAGTAGTATGGATGTATTTAATAGTGGTCCTTCTGATGGATTAAGAAGATTAATTCCTGTAGGGGGTCAATAACCTCCTAATTCTGGAGTGGGTGCTAGGCTAGAGTGCTAAAAATCTCAGAAGAATCCTGAAAAAAAAAGAGTAAGATGAGGCATGTGTGGTAGGAAAAAAAAATCTCTGAAAACTATAAGAGAAGGAGAATTCCATGTCTGGGGAAAGAACAGTCACTATAATAATTTAATTTGGTGGGAAAAATGGATTAATTACTGTCAGGTTGCAAAAGTATGAATGAGGCTACAAGGAGTAGATTAGGACAACACATGAGCAGCAGAGTGAGTAAATCAGTGTTCCACTTAGTGTTTCAGGGTCACAGAAAATGTCTAGTTAGGGACTCTGTCCAGAGCTGTACACCAGGTACACTGGGAGGGACAGCAGAAGACCCTGTGCTCAGTGTTGCTTCCTGACACAGCACATCACCTGCTCATAGTATTAATGATGAAGTCATTTAAAACCTATCTTATTTTTTCTAAGCAGATTTTGCTTACCAACCTAAATGCTTACCACACTGTATTTTGAAAAATCTAATTGTGTGCTATCATTCAATGAAAAAACTTAAAGCCATTTTCTTATCAGTAATTACAGAAAGTTTAACTGCCAGTGAAGACCTGTGGTTGACAAGTGTGCTGGTAGAGCCTCAGGAATCACAGGTGGCACAACACTGAAAGCAGACACATGTGCGCAGGCACCAGCAACAGCGTGCTCTGCCAGGCAGCGACACTGAGTGTGGGATGTCCTGCGCTCCCACCCAGTGTACCTAGTACAGGGCTCTGGACAGAGCCCTTAAAAAGTCTTTTCTGTGACACTAACTAGACCCTAAGATTATACCTTTGAGGAAGAAACAACGACAGCTATGTGGCATGGTGAAGAATGAAGGCATCTGGATCTGGGCTGGGGAGACAGCTCAGTGGTCTAAAGCACCTGCTTAGGCAAGCGTAGGCAGGCGCAGGGGACCACAGTTTGATCCCCAGCACCACATGCCACGCCAGCCCTGCCCTCAGGGTAGGCTGAGCAGGCCAAAAGAAGAAGAAAAATAGAAAAAAAAACAATGGAGGAGTCATACAAACTGCACTCCCATGCAGGGTGGATTAAAGAAATACACAGGAAAACTGTATCATGTGGAAAGATTCTGTGCAACCAAATCTCCAGGTTTACTGAAATAAAAAGTAAATGACTGACTCTGAGGAGGAGGTGCACGCTTCAAACATGCAAGATGACAGAAAAGCCAACTACATATATGGAGTCATTTACTGAGGCCAGGAAAAGCTTATGGAAGAAGAGCTGGAGGAAAAAGAAAGCAGAAGAAACAGATACTCATTAGGACTTAAAAGTGATAAATATGGAGAAAAAGAATGGTGATGGGTCTGTGGGACATCAACCCCCCCCCCCACATGCACACGCACACTTTTCATTTACTCTAAGTGAACATAGTAGTTAGCCTCACATCTTAAGGGCAGAACAACAGAACCCAGGCACTAAGTCAGTCAACAATGTGCAATGTAGTGCTCAAAGGAGACTTGTGTACAAACAACAAAAAAGTGCATGAGACACTCAGTACCAGGGACTCTCAGAGAAGGCACTAAGGAAAGGCTGAGCTGAAAGAGAAGCAGGAACATCCTTAGCAGAAGGTAGCAGAACCGGTATGTGCAGATGGTGCGAATGGCACATGGCTGCAATGTCACACTGCACTCTCCATCATGTACACCTGGGGACGCTTCTGTGGGCCGCAAGGACAGCAGAAACGAGGCTGCAGAGGGCACAGGAGGCTGCTGGGTCTCCTGATCCTGGGTCCCCTGATCCTTGGAGTGATTTCATGCAAACTAAGGTCATGGGACAGAGGTTACTGTGAAACAGGAAAGAAAATAGGGGATGAGTCAGCCAGAGTCTGATGGGGTCTTGGAAATAAGTAGCCCTCCTTCACGGCACATCCCAAGACCCACAGAGGATGAGCTAACTATGCACGGAAAGTGCTGAGCACTAAGTAACAATGCCTTTTCTAGCTTAACTAAGCACTTACCATGTACTATGACTTCACTTTTGCAGCATAAGTGTAACACCCAAGCTCACAATCATTTTTCCTTCTTCACAATGTCACAGATTTGTTTTTGTCATGTATATTTGCAACTTCAGCATATGAACTCCTCTTCCCTTAGTCTAGAACACTTACCTTTTCACCAAAAGGAAGTTTATAGTTTTTCGTTGACACATCTGAATCGCCAGCATCATTAATCTTGTACTTTAGGGCAATGATTGAGTAAAAGAAAGGTTACTAGAATACAAGCACCCTGCCAGTCAATCTGATAGCCCAGACTATTACACGCCTACCAGGTGCATAAATACACATCAGGATACTGGACAAACGAGTCCTGTCTTGGGCAGAACAAGATAGCACTAGATTTCTTAAGCTATTCAGGATGCTGTGCAATTTGGAACTTACTAATTTTTTTTTATTTCTCAAATTCTCCCTTTAATGTTTTTAGACTATGCTGACTGGGTAACCAAAACCTTGGAAAATGAAACCACAGAGAGTAAGTACTATACTGAGTTTAAAAACTATGGCCTGGTCTTACAGAGTTTCTATTACATTAGGGGATAGAAACTAAAAGATAAAGTAAAGCATATGCTATGGAAGAGAATGACAAATGCAATAAAGAAAAATAATGCAGGGAAAAGACAAAAGTGTACAGCTGGCCTGGGTAAGGGGATGGTGTCATTCTGAGTAGGGAGCTTACGGAAGGCCTCAGTGGAAGGTGCCAGTTCAGCAAAAAGCTGAAGGGGCCAAAGGGGCAGAAAATTAGAGGATAGACTCAAGGGAGAGCATTCCAGGAAGAGGGAAAGGACACAGTAGAGAACCAAAGGTAGATGTGTGCTGATGAGCGTGAGACGCAGGGAGGAGACCAGAGCAGCTGGAACACAGGGTGGCCAGGAGGGAGACAGGGGGTCGAGAAGAGTTCAGATCCAATAAGGCACTATGGCTTCTTTTAAGGAATTACCTATGAAATATTTTTAGTGTAAGAGGGACATGAACTATTTTAAAAGGTCCACTACAACTACCACGTTTATAGTTGATTTAAAAAATGATAACCAAAGAAAGTATCAGTTAAGAGGCCATCTCATTAATCCCAAGAGATCAGGGAAAATGGTTATTCATGGGAAAAGTAGGATGCATCAAACTGCGGATCAGTATCAAAGCTTGAAGCAACAGGACTTGGTGAAGGTTCAGTGTGGGATGTGAGAGAAGATATGGGACATAGTTCCAACGTTTTTGGCATAAGCAATGGGTAAGACAGAGCTTTCATTCACTGGAATTGGAAAGATGGGAGGATGATTAGGGAAAATAAAGCATTCACTTTGAAACAAGGTACAATGAGGATGGCTATTAGACATCAAAGTGAAGAAACTAAGTAGCTAGTGGATAAAGTCAAGAGCATGGAGCTATCTGGACTGGAAGTAGAAAATCTGAAATCACTGATATACAGCCAACATTGAGCACCTTGTGATGAAATCACCCAGGAAGTCAGAGTATAAAGGTCAGGAACCACAGAATTTGAGTCATGGGGGACTCCAACATTTAAATACTGGCAAAGTGAGAAGCAGCAGCCCTAAGGAGCCATGAAGAAATGGCCAAAAGGGGTGAAAGAAATCCAGAAACATATGGAGCCCCACCGCAAGGGGTTTATCCTGGAGGGAGGAGAGGCAGTTAAAAAAGAAAACAAAATGTATACATGCTATAAAGGAGAGTGACATGACAGAGCAGGGGGGTGGGGTGGTAGTGAGAGGAAAACTCACATGAAGGTCCAAACAAACTAAAGGAGAAAGAACAATCTTTTTAAAAAATTCATGCTGTAACAACTGACTCCTACAGGCAAACAAGATGAACCACATATATGATTTATACATTGCACTGTATTCAAAGTTAAATGGATCACAGAGCTTAAAACTTCTAAAATAAAAGGTATAAAACTTCTGTGATACTTTCTTTTAAATGTGTTTGGCACAAGGTCTCATTATGTGGCTCAGACTCTTAGCGATCCTCGTTTATTTTTAGCCTCCCCAGCACTGGGATTACAGGTATAGTATGTGCCACCATGCCTGTTCTCAGTGGCTGGCTCAGCACACCTGGGGGCAGGGCTGGCACAGCATGTGATGCAGGGGATCGAACCCCAGTCCCTATGCTTGCCTAAGCAGGTACTTAATCTGCTGAGTTATCTTGCCTACCCTGTGATACTGTATTTGGTTAAACAAAGGCTTCTTTATTACAACATGAGAAAGCATGACCTGGAAGTGAAAAAGTGATCAACTGGACTTAAATCTTAGGGCTAGCCAGATAGCTCAGAGGACTAATGCACCTGCTTAGGCAATTACAGGGACCAGGGTTTGACCCTTCCTATGCCATGCTGGCCCCACCCCCAGGGTGCACTGAGACAGCAATTGAGACCGGGTGTGGTGTCATGTACCTGTAATCCCAGCACTTAGGAGGCTGAAAACAGGAGGATCACTATGAGTCCAGTCTGTGTAGTGAGACCCTTAGACCCTGTACTAAATACATTAAAAAAAAAAAAGTCTTCAAAAAATGTGCTTATCAAAAGATTCTGTCAAGTGGCTGAAAAGATAAGGATAAAACATTTGTCTCATAAAGGACTTTTATAAGAAATACATATATTTAAAGACACTTTATAATAACTAGATACTAATCCAATCAAATGTTAGAAAAAGACTGAGGAACGCCTGCTTAGCATGCCTGTGGGATGGACTGACAACTGGCAGTCAACTTGGAAGTCAACTTGGAATGCCCAGCTGATGCTGGATGCAGAGGGCCCACATGAGGATTGCTGCCAACAAGACAAAAAGGAGAACTGGAAAGGAAGAAGACAGGCTTGTTTGTTCTCCTGGAGGAGCTTGTCATGCTGGCTCTCCTGCGATAAGCTCAGCTGTTCTCACCCTCAGAGGAGACCAAGACCTTGCTGTCACTGAGAATGGCTACAGTTCACTTTGGTGTAGCTCTGGTCCTTACTTTAAGCACCTCTTGCTGGCTCCAGAGGGGAAGACGGTGTGCTGGTCAATTTCTTGAAGAAACTTGACACACTGGCTTTCCTGATATTGGCTGTTATTACCAGAGGAGTTCAGGACCTTGTCTTTGAGAATGACTGTGGTATTTCTGGGGGAGCTCTGGTTCTTACTCTGAGTGTTGCTTCCTGTTTCCAGTGCAGATCCCTCAGCCCAGTAGCACGGATCCTTCATTACACTGGCATAAACTTTCTAGCTTCCACTGCTGACCTTTGGGCCTTCACAGGGCAGATCTGTAAAGCAGACTTGCATGACACACTGCCATGGGCTCTGAGCCTCCAGTTGGACTCATCGGGGTCATTTTCATGGGCTCTAGGTCTTCAGCTGAACTCATGAGTGACACTGCTGTAGGATCCAGGCCCTCAGCCAGATTCTTTGGGTTTCTAGTTTGTAGACAGATTTCCTGCACTTTTTTTATTTGACTCTGGGTGACTACTATAAAACAATCCTTAGTGAGACCCTGCAGACCCTGTAATAAATACCTTTAAAAAGTATAAAAAATAAAATAATCCTATAAAGCATGTGTCCTTTATTAAATTGCTTCCCTTGCAAACCCTGACTGTAAAAGCATGTGCAAGCCTGAGTGTGATCTGCAGCAATACAGAAAATAGGTTTGAACAGACAGTTCAAAGATGGCAAACAAAAATTCTACATGGTAATTTGTTTAACATCATTAACCACTAGGAAATACAAATTAAAACCCTAAGATACCACTATACACCTATCAAATGGCTAAACAACAATAAACTCTTACAGCTAAGCACCTTAAGCACCTGCCTGGCAAGCATAAGGTCCAGAATTTGATCTCTGGTACTGAAAAAAAAAAAAAAAAAACCTTGACAAAATCAAGTACTGGCAAGGATACAGAATAACTTGGACTCATTCATCACTGGTAGAAATGCAAAATGGTACAACCATTTTGGAAAATCCTGCCAGTTACCTATTATTTTAAACATACACCATACCACCAGGTGATCCTACTCCTACATACCAACCCAAGAAAAAAAAAAAACTTTTAAGTGAATATATATAGCAGCTTCATTGATAATTTCCAAATAGAGTAAATAAACCAAACATTAAATGGGGAAAGGATTACTAAATTGAGGCACAGACACAAATATTCAGTAATAAACAGGAATGTGCAGGCCAGACATGGTAGTGCATGCCAGCAATCTCAGAACCTGGGAGGCTGAGGCATGAGGATCACTGCAAGTTCCAGGCAAGCCTAACTTGCATAATAAAACCCATCTTGAAAAAAAAAGGAATGTAAGATATTACGTGACAAAACCACAAAAGCCACAAGGTCAGTGGGTGTCAGAGGAGGGTGGGAAGAAAAGCTGACTATAGAGGAACTTGTTTTAATTTAAATGTGGCTACACGCTGTGTTCACGGAAACTCGTGGGCCTAGCAATGGAGCTCAGCAGCAGAGTCCCTGCCTGGGATGCATGTTTAACCCTCAGCACCACAAAACACACACACCACTCACATTTGGTTTACATGGAAACAGGTAAATTTTACTGTACATAAAAATTCATAAAAATGTAACAGAAGTTCCTAACTAAAAGGTAAGTCGATCAATGAGAGCAATATTAGAATAGATATTCTAATGAGAATATCTAAAGAAAAAACTTATTAATACATGTGTAATTATTTTTAAACAGAAAAAAATAAACAGGGAAATCATAAATGTAAAACAAAACTAAATATTTTCTCCAACTTTTGAAAATCAAATTATACATACATGTTAAGTTCCTTCCCTTCTCAAAGTGATGTTGAAACTGTAAATTACAGTTATTTTGTATACAACAGAATCTCTGCTGCTATATGAGAAAGTCTATCTTCCACCAAAGCAGAGAGTCTGCAGAAAGGATCTCAGTGATGCATGTCACAATGGAGAAGTTAACATGACGTCAGCACACATGCATGGCTATAAAAGGCTATTTAGAATGAATTTTTCCTGTGGCAACAGATACAAACTGCTAGAGCACCAAGTAATGGCAAAGCTATGTGTAAGATCTAGGGCACGAAGATGTAAAAGAGCAGGAACCAACAAGATATACAACCAAAAGTGAAAATGTTGGCTCTCATTAACAGTAAGAGTAACAGCACTCAATTCAGGGGCTGCAAAGCTACAATGTGGTAATACAAGTGAAGTACTTGCCACACTGAATGTGTTTCAGCATTTGGTCATATTTGGTCACACAAAGCCACACAGAACAAATCCTCAGTGGAAAAAAATCCTTAAATTTTCTGGTATTTGTGAAGATCTATAAGATTAGACCATAATAAAGGTAAAAATTATGTCCAAAGGAGCTGAAAGTAATGACTACAGTTAAAATGTACTGAAATTTTTAAATTATTTTTTTCAAGATTAGTAAAGAACTGAAGTGCTTCTGTGGCAAGACTGCATGCACAGACAGATTCTAAGGCAGTACACCTTCTTCCTGCCCGAAATGCCTAGCCCGCTCCTCACTGCTAATCTACAGCCATCTCTTTCCTTAACATTTACCTCAATATTAAGCAAAAACCCCAAAAATTTCTATTCATTTAAAGCATAATAACGAGTAAGTTTTATTTTCCAGAAGTTCACTTTAGTTAAGTTGCTTAGATTCAGAATAGTCTCCATAGAAACAGTATTAGAAACAGTCAAGTTCCTAAGTCTGTAAATGCTTATTTTTAACCTATAGTGTATGAGGTATTTAGTATTAACACTGTCTTCAAATCTAGCAGCAGACTAAGAATGAAGCACATCTGTTGCCTTCCTGTAATGGCTAACTCTAGATAGTGCTCTTCCTCTCCCTCCATTAACTCCTCTCTTCTCTTCTCTTCTCTTCTCTTCTCTTCTCTTCTCTTCTCTTCTCTTCTCTTCTCTTCTCTTCTTCCTCTTCCTCTTCCTCTTCCTCTTCCTCTTCCTCTTCTGAGGCAGGATTTCACTTTTAGACTCAGGCTGGTCTTCAATACATAATCCTGCCAGGTGCTGGGATTACAATAGTTAATATATTTTCAAGCATGAGATATTATCCCATCCCTTAGAGAGGGCAGAAATTGGTCCTGGGGTTTCATGTTTCTTGTCTCAAACCCCACATCTCAAACCCATCTGAAAAATATTTCTGATAATTACACAACTTACCCCTGTGGGTCAGTTTCTCAATTGTGATAAACTCCTGTAGGTCAAATTCAAATGTTTTTTAGCGACTTTTGAAAAAATTTTTGTTTCATCTCTCCCAATGGACTTCTTTCACCATGAACTGCAGCCTACTGCATAGTCAGTGCTTCCAATTCTGCTGCCTGTTTTGCAGTGTGCACTCAGCCCTGGTCCAGCACTCCCTCAGATTCACAGGCTGGATACAACACCCAGTTTTTCCCTTTGTTTCCAATATGTGCAAGTCAGCCATAATGATTCCAACTTCTGTTTCCTGGAACAAAGGTAAACATCACACATGTGCAAAGAGTTCACTGTGATTGTTAGGGCTCATTTAAATGGCACAACGGATTTGGAAATGCCATCCACTGCCTTACTGCATGTACGTAGCAACTTCTTGCTAACTACTAATGTTTTGACTTTTAGTTTTAGTACAACATCCAGGGACAAATTCCTGAATTAAATACATCTGAGACACCAATTATCCAGTTGTCCGAATTTTATTCTTCAGTAATGAATCTCTCCCATTGAAGAGAATTTAGGTTAAATTAGTTTAACTTAATTAGTGTGAGATTAAATCTGCTAACTTTGATTTTTCTTCTGAGGCAACAATACGAAAACGACTAGGAAATGGAGCCCTGGGTAACTCGGGGACGCCCGGCTGCGCGCAGCCTTCCTCTGCTCTCCTCGGGACCCTCCGCACCCATGGCTTCCGTCTCCTTCTACGCCAGAATCACCTACCTGTGCTTCCTCCTAACAAACCTCTGATACTACTGACCCTCCAGATTTCATCCAGCACTGGGACAGTGATCCGTGACTAACTTGCCCTGACGGATCTATGCTTGTCTGAAGGCGTTAGATTTTCGTAATGTCTATAAAGCATGCAACGTCAATGGCAAATTGTGTGTTTCTGAACCTTCAAGTCACTGTCCTGAAAAATCTGCAAACGGGAAAGTTCTCCTCTATACATATATACTGTAGGTCTGCCTTATTTAATAAGCCTTCTTTATAATAAAAATATTTTTATTCTTAAAAAATCATTCAAATGAGTGATTCTGGCCTAATTCATAGCTCTAAAGTAATGTTTCTGCTAAATACTATATAAACAGCTGAAGAAAAATATTGCTGTATGCAACTTCTATTCATCCATGGAAAAAGTGGAGACAAACTACTCACAAAACATTTAAGGTACCACCAACATACTCTGTACCAGACAGTCCACAGCTTAGATCTCACTCTCTTGATGAGGATCCCTTGCTGTCCCCACAAATATGGCCCACATAGAGGGCAGAATAAACTTGATCAATTCCTAGGTGAGAAAGGTAAAGGAATTCAGGTGGATGCTCTCCAGTTATCTTTAGTAAGTCCCTTGGCCATGTGACCCTCAGCTGCCTATGCTAGCTTAGGAGGGGCAGGAAGCCTCCCGTAACCGGCAGAGACCTCTAGGACCCTCCTCACATCCACACTCCAACAGAAGTTGGGGCTCTTTTCCTTTCTTCCACCCTGAACTCCTTACTCAAGATATATGTATCTTTCATTTTTTGACATATGGCATTAATTCCTATTTCAATCATAGTACACAGGTCTGACATCCCAGAAAATAACTCCTATATAAAATGCTGCCTATATAATTTTTATTTCTAGTAATAAAGACTTCTCAAACATACCCTTAATTAACTAGGACACTGCTGCACAAACTCTACTAAATAACCACGTGTTTGACATGTGTCTGTTATCTCAGTGCCAGGTAAACAGTAATCAGGATTTCTTGGAGAAAGATTTGGATAAGCTAAATGAAACATGGTTGAGACAGCATACCTTTATCCCTCTCTCGTGCACATATTACACAGAGTGAAGGCTCCCCATTTCTCTAATTTATTTTTTAAACAGGGTCTCCTGAAGCCACCAAGTCTGTGCCACCAGACCTGGCTTGCCAGTTTCTCTTGCGGGAGCTCCTCAGCATCTCCCCTGATGAGGGTCACAATGAAGCAGGAGCACCAAAGCCTGGGTTCACTTGCCTCAGCTCCACTGCTCCCTGCATGGCAGCATTTCAACCATTCTGTGACCTTGTATTTTTCCTTTTCTAGTCTCAACCTCAGGTCATTTTTAAAGTGTTTCCTAACTAAAAGTCTCTTAACAGTCTAAAATGAAATCAAGAAATCCTAAAATTCCCAGTATAGTTATTTCTCAAAATAGATGCCCTAATATTCCCCTAGATGAGCACAACAAACAGAAAGACAACTGGCACCATGTCAGCACACCCAGGACTCAGGACTTCTCTAAAGAGCCCAAGTAATCACATAACTTCTTTAGCCTGACAGCAATGTTTGCAAGCAGTGGAAAGCACTGCTTTATATGTCTGATAAAACATTGTGTGAATACAAACAAACATCAAGGAAAAACAGCTATCAAAATATATTCTAAACAAGTGTAAGATTAGCAAACAGAAACTCACTTTTAAAATATCTTCTGAGGTTAACTATAATGTAATAAAATGAGTTTTATTATACCTAAACTACTCAATTAAATCCTCAATGAAAAATCTTGGGCTTTTTCAGAAAAAAAAATTACTTGATTTCAAGTAAGTTTAACTGCCAAAGACAAAATTTTAAAAAGATGAAGAGTACTGGAGCAAAATATACATATTTACAGAAAGTAATACTAACAAAGCATATGTACTACACCCCAAGCTACTAAAACAAGGTATTAGTGGTCTGAGGTTTTCAAAGTGAATTTCAAGAGCCAGGTGTGGTAGCACAGGGGCACAACCCTATAATCCCAGCATTTGAGAGGATGAGGCAGGAGAATTGCAGCAAGTTTGATGCCAGCATGGGCTACTCAGTGAGTTCAAGGCCAGCCTGAACTACACTGTGAGACTCTGTCTCAAGAGAAAAAACAGTGAATTTTAAATCTTTTAGCTATGTATTTTATTAGAACTATGAAAGATGTGAATACCCTATCTTCTTCAAATCAGTAGTATATGTAAAACCCACAAAGTGTTAAAGTTTTAAAAGTAAAACATTATCTAACTCAAACTTTCTACTAGATAAAACCAGAAGAAAGTGTAAGAATTAAAGTTCTTTGAAAAAATATTATGAATCCGGTATTTTGTTTTGAGTATTAAGAATACTAAAAATCTTTTTAAAAAACCTTTAATATTGTTGAAAAGGAACAGTCTATAGATTTGTATAAAGAAAATCTATTCTGTTGTACAATATGAAAATTTAGGAGCATTCTTCTCTTACAATCAAAATACATAAATCAATCTATACATACTATCTAGAGCTGTGTTGGGATGAAATCAGTCTGTGAACACTGAAAAGCTACGATATTCACAATTTACAGCCTATGGAAGGTGGAGCTTCCTTAGAGCACAAATGCTGACCAACAAACAGTTCCTGGATATTCGTGAGCATTATAATTTACTCAATTAACATTCAGCAAGAATGAAACTGTCAAAGTAGACATTTTCCATAAAATAATAATCAATACCTATCCTCAAAACATACTACTGTAGCTATGAAGGATGCTAAGGGTAATACAGGTTATGCTTCTTGAAGACAGTTTATATAATTGAAGGGGGAAAATGCAAAACTTATTAAAATATACTTACTGTAAAAAGTGAAGTAACACTATAAAATGTAAGTTACAAAGTATTACAAGATAGTACATGACTAAGTGTGAAAGGAGTGGTATCTTTCACTCCCAATGATTGGAGCTCCAGAAGAGGCAAGTCCTGAGCTGCTCTTTCATTACACTACAATTACAGGATCCCAGAGAGACGGGAATGTGCTAAGCATGGAGGTAGTAATTAACTGCAGGACATGAAAGGGAAGAATTAAGGATCATAACCCTAAGACACAAAGTAAAGCAAGCAAGGAGAAATCTTTAGCACACAAAACTACCCTCTGTGAAAGGTAACTGAAAAGGAGAAAGAATCCCACAGCATTGCAGATAAAGAGGAAATAACAAACACAAGTAAAACTTACAGGGGCTGGGGAGATGGCTCAGTGGAATAAGCGCTTCCCTGGCAAGTGGAAGGACCTGAGTTTAATCCCCAGTCCCGCCAAAATAATAGTAATAATAATAATAATAATAATAAATATAAAAAAACAAGTAAGACTTACAAAGACTTGGATATTGTGTAGGTTAATCTTAATTGTCAACCTGACTTCATTCTCCTGGAGAAATCACCCATCTACTAAGAGTTACATCTGAATGACCTATTTGGAGGTGTGGCCCACTTGGAGGAAGTGAGTCATGGCAGCATGACCTTGAGAACTGTATTTGGAATCTGGTCCCTTCCTTCCTAGCTCCTTCCCTACGATTCTACTTCCTGGATGCCACTCACCTGGCCATGCTCTTCTACCATGATGTTTTTGCCTTAGAGCCAGCCAACCCTGGACTGAAACCTGAAACCATGAGGTTACATAAATCTTTCTTCCTTTAAATTATGTATGTCAGGCATTTTGTCCTAGCACTAGAATTCCAGCCAATATAGATAACCATTTCCAAAGAGTTTAATAAAAGTTTGAAGTGGGAACTAGCTGAGCAGTGGTGCAGAGCAGTAGAGGTGGTGAGAACCAATGAGCCAAGTGCTGTGGCACAGAACAGCAGAGGCGACCAGAACAAGCAGGATGAATTCAGCGACACAGAGCCAGGAGGAGGGGGTGAAGCCTGTGGCTGGGCACAGTGAACAGAGACATACAGCTAGGTGCAGCGGGGTCCACACTGAGACCCAGACCTACCAGGAGGATCCTCGCAGCATGGAGGTGGCAGGAGGTAACTTAGGTTGAATAGTCTGCCTGGAAGTCTCCAGGTACGTGAGGAGGAGATGCCCAGACAAAACTCAGGGGAACCAGCTTACATACCAATTCCCAGTTTAGGATTAGTTTTGTTATACAAATAAAGTGTTTGCTCCTATGGTCTAAAATACAAAATCATTAGTTAACAAAGTTTGTCAATTTCAAAAGTTCACTTGCTATTATTAGTACTGCTAATTGTACTACCGTAAGTAGGATACCATATCTGCCTTAACCACATGTTCTCCCTTGAGTAATAATATTGGAAGGCAATTGGGTAATAACTTCACCAAAGCCCTATATCGGAGGGCGGAAGACAGTGTCAAATGGAAACCAATATCCCAATCAATAGAGAAGGCAAAAACTTGGGACACACACAAGAAACTCAGACTCAGAAGAGATACCTAAAAGAACAGACTCTTTACAGAGAGGTTCTGATAGCAGTGATGCAGTGACCTAGTATCAAACTTTCACAAAAAAGGTATCACAGAAATAAAAATAAAGAGCTCTTTCTGAAATAGAAAAATGACAAAATGAAGGAGCAAATGCAATCTCAGGCAGCAAGCCCACACAAAACAAATCCAGGAGACATTAGCATAGACGAAACTGGAAGTCTCACACCTGAGATCTCTGAAATATATCAAGTGAGGTAAAGAAACAACTGCAGAAGTATGTATAGAGGAAATCAAATCAGAAATAATTTCCCAGGTAGAAAAAGAAATGATGAATTTAATGAATGAATTACAAAGTGTTTCTAAAGAAGACACTGAATAAAAAGAGAATAAAAATGATGGAAACCTTGAATGATTAATATAGGAAAGAAACAGAATGCATGAAGCAAATGTAAAGATATACAGGAAATTAAAAACTCCATCACAAATTGGCAAAACCATCTGAATGAAAGTGAAGATAGACTTTCAGACCTTGAAGACACCATTGCAGCACAACAAGGATCCAGGAAATAATAATTCAACAGCTGCAAGACAATGCAAAGATGAACAGCATAACACTAATAGGCATCAATGAGAAAGAAGAAGTCAACACAAATGATATAAAAAGAATTTGGGCAGAAGTAATAAGAGAAAACTTTCCAAATATGGGGAAGCAACCTGACATTCAGATAATCGAGGCATATACAACTTCAAATAATATAAACCCAATTAAATCTACACCCAAACATATAATAATCAAGATCCCAGAAATTCAGCAAAAGAACATACTAAAAGCCACCAAAGAAACAGATCATGTTTGAAGGAAAACCCATCAGAATAACTGCAGATTTCTCATCACAAACCATCAAGTCAAGAAGAGCATGAAGTAAAGTATTTCAGGTTGTACAAGAAAACAAATTCCAACCCAGACTGATATACCCTGGAAAACTCTTTCAAGTTTAATGGAGAAGTAAGATACTTCCATGACAAAGAACAGCTAAATAATTTCATGACAACCAAACCAACCATACACAAAGTACTAAAATGCTTTCTAGAAAGGGATTAAAATGATCACAACTCCAAGAATGACAACAGAAAGAACCCACCAAATAGGGCAAACAAACACAGGAAAAGTAGGAACCTAGAGCGGGAAGATAATATGACAAACATAAGCCAGTACATATCAATTATAAACATCAATGTAAATGGACTCAATTCACCAATTAAAAGATTGACAGAATGGATCAAGAAACAAAACCCAACAATTTATTGTATACAAGAAACACATTTAACCCAAAAAGAAATTTACAGGCTGAGAATGAAAGGATGGAAAACAATATTATATGCTCCAAGAACTCAGAAAAAAAGCAGGGGTGGCTATCCTGTTCTCAGACAATCTGAACTTCAAACCAAGAATGACCAGGGGCTGGTGAGATGGCTCAGTGGTCTAAAGCACCTACTTAGAGCAAGTTTAGCAAAGCACAGGGATTGCGGTTCAATCCCCCAGCACCACATGCCAGCCAGCCCCACCCCCTGGTGGGCTGAGCTGGCCACAAACACACATACACAAATTAAAAAAAATAAAAAAATAAAAAAGATGAAAAAAAAACCAAGAATGACCAAAGGAGATAAAGAAGGTCACTATATACTGGTTAGGGGAAAACAGGCTATTCCCACCTCTCTCTGCTTCCCAGCCACCGTGGATGGAGCACCTTTTCCTCTACCTAGACCTAGTTAAGAGTTTGGAAAGATCTGGAAATGCCGGCTAGACAGGCCCTACAATGCAGTAAACCAAGACTGACAGAAGATTCTGTTCAAGATTTAGAAGACCAGAATGCTGACAAGAATGCAAACTTCAGAGAGGCCCAGAAGCTGGAAACAAGGCTCCATTGACAGCTGGCCTACACAAGCAATGCATGTAACTTTCTGGTAGAAAAATCTGTCTTCAATTCACCTATGTCTTGAGGCTTTGTGGGAGACTAAGACTAAGAGTATACTGCTTACCTAGCAAGCACAAAGTCCTGAGTTCAATCTCCCAAACCAAAAAAGGTAAAAAAATAAAAAGGTATACTGTTTAATTTGCTGGAGGTAATTTATTTATTTTTAAATTTAATTTAGGTATATAAAGTAAATCCATATTAATACGATGAGCTGTAAAAGGCTCAAGTCAATAACTTCTGGGGATAACCCACTAATATTATAGACTGCTAGACAATGTTAGATTGTTTAGTTGAGTTCAAACACCTAGAGTATTTAGATGCCAATGGAATATTCACCTCTGACAGGACAAAAAAAGGATACAAAGGAAAGATCATTTTGTATTTATATTAACAAAATAGGATAAATTTACAGCTACTTTCGCTTAATTCAATGAGAAGAGGTGTGCTAACAGTGTTCGGACAGAACATCCTGTCTGCTTCTTGTGCTATGGTGGGTACCTGTATTACACAGTGCTGTCCTTGGCACAGCTGCTCAGATCACAGGCATTAGCACACTGAGTTAGTCAAGGTGAAAACTCTACATATTAAGTGCTAGTTTTTAAAAAAATGAAGGAAAATTTTAGTGCAATCACTTCAGTCATCCTGTATATATACTTGCATGTTTTTCCCCTTGCCTTTTTTTTTTCCGTCTTTTCTCCTTTCTCTCATCTTTATTTTTTAATCCTTAAGTTCCATTTCTTTCCATTTTACTATATCTGTTATACCTCTCAGATTTTATTTCGTCTTTCGGGTTCTTACACTAGGGAGACAACATGGTATTTACACACATGTGTCTGATTTAATCCACTTATGAGTATGGACTCTAGTTACATCCACTTACTTATGAAGGCTTTTTTTTTTTCTTAATTTTAGGGAAGGGGCTACAGGGTGTTCAAGGTCTCACTACTAGATCAAACTTGTAGTGATCCGCCTGTTTACAGCCTGCCAAGAGCTGGGATTATAGGCGCACACCACTATGCCCAGTCTCAACTGCCATCTCACTGTGCCCCGGGGTTGGGGCTGGGACGGCAGGCCTGGGGATCAAACCCCGGGCCCCTGCGCCTGCTTGCAGGTGCTTTAATCTGCTGAGCTATTTGGCCAGCCCCCTATGAAGGCTTTGAGTTTGTCTTTCTTTATTACTAAGTAATACTCCATTGCATAAAAATACCACATCTTTTTCATCCATTCCTCGGGTGATGGGCATTTTGGTCGCTTCCAAGATTGCTGGAGGAAATTTAAATCAGCTTAACATTCAGGTTGTGGCGTAGGTACCACTGGGGACTTCTAGTCAGACTTACGTTGAGAGAGAAATCTGTATCACTAAATAAATACATCAGAGGAAAAGCACCAAATCAATAATCTAAACTCCCACTTCAAGAACTTAGAAAAAGATCATAATAAACTCAAAACAACCAACAAATATACTTCCACAGAAAAAAATTAAGATCAGAAATCATTTATATTGAAAACCAAAAAAAAAAAAAACCAATGAGACAAAGAGCTGATTCACTGAAAAGAAAAATGAAGTTGACAAACTATTAAGAGTGTCAAAGGAGACTAGGGAGCTAGCTCAGCAGTCTAAGTGCCTGCCTGACAAGCACAAGGACCAAAGTATGATTCCCATGCTATGCTGGCTGGATGCACTGTGCCAGCCACTGAAACCAGGCATGGTGGCTCACACCCATAATGCCAGCGCTGAGGAGGCTCAGACAGGAGGATCACTAAAAGTGTGAACTGTGTAGTGAGACCGTGTCTAATCAACCAATAAATCAATAAATTTTTAATAAAAAGTGACAAAGGAAAGGGTCACAACACAAATTACCAATGTTAGGGTTGAAATGGGATAGCATTACAGTCTATTCATTTAAATTTGACAACTACAAGAAATAGTTCAATTCTTTAAACTGCCCCAAATAACACAACATAACATGAGTATCCTAATAAATATTATGGGACTGAATTTGTAATTTGAAAACATCCAAAAAGGATACCTTTTGGCCTAGCTGGTGTCATTTAAGAATTTTACCATTTAAACAATTAATACAAATTCCACACTTCCAATTTATTTTATAAAGCTAGTATTTCCCTGATATGAAATCAAAGACAGTATTGCATGTGGCAACTACAGGTCATTAGCCCTTTTTTTTTTTTTTTTTTTCCAGAACTGGGGATTGAACTCAGGCCCTTGTGCTTGCCAGGGAAGTGCTTATTCTACTGAACCATCTCCCCAACCCCCATAGCCCTCTTATAGTAGCCTTAAAAACAAAACAAACAAACATCAATAAAATTATGGAAAAAGAACTCACCAAACAGGGCCAGGGAGATGGCTCAGTGGAATAAGCACTTCCCTGGCAAGCACAAGGGCCTGAGTTCAATCCCTGGTTCTGCCAAAAAGAACAAAAAACAAAGAACCTCTACTACTTATGGTAAAAACCAGAATTTTATAATAATAGAAACAGGGAAAAGAAGGTCTATTTATATAACTATTACTGAACAGAGCACTAAAGTAACCTAACAAGACAAAACAAAAATTAAACAAGAACACAGTGATACAATCTGTCAAAATAAGGCTGGAAAGAAAAGGCAAGCAGATTTTTAAGGGTTTAAAATTGTCTCTATTTGCAAATGATATGATTATGCAGAAAATTTCAAAGAATTCCAACTCTTAAATGAATGTATCACGGTCACAGAACATAAGGTAAACATACAAAAATGAATTGCATTTCTGTATAGTACTAATAAATATCCAATAAGATTTACATACAATGATCATCTACAATCCCCCAAAAATTGCATACAATGGTACGCTGAAAATGCTAAAGAAACCAAAGGGAATATAAAGAAATATAGGAAAATACCACGCTCACGAAGTGGAAGAGTCAAAATAGTAGACACTAATTCTCACTGAAGTTTCAGGTCTTATCCGAGTTCCTATCAAAATCTCAGCAATTTCTTTTGTAGATATAGTCTATTCAAGTGAATTTCACAACTGGAGAGAATAGCTCTACTGGACTCTTTTGGAATATTTTGCTGAGTTCACACACCTATAATATTCAAATGACGTAACTAAACAAAAAGGGGATATATAAATGTCCACTTTGTATCTGTGTATTCAAAATGGTTAGGATATATAGTTACATCCTCTTAATGAATAGAGGGATTTGTTGTAATAGTGTTTGTAAATAGGATATCATGTCTGCATCTTGTCCAGCAAATAACCACTAGGAAGAGAATATGCAATGTGTTAATTATTGAAACTGTTCTATCAATTTGATTTGAAACTGTCTCTTTGCTATTTGTTTCTCAATAAAATTATGGAGAAAAATAAAAAAAATTCTTCGAGATGATTCTAAAATTTATAAAAGCAAAGAACTAGAATGACTAATATCTTTTTTGAAAATAGAGGAATAAAGTAGGAGGAATCAGTCTATACAATGTGAAGACTGACCCAGCTATATGAATCACAGCGTATGGTTCTGTGGAACCCAGAAATAGAACCACCTAAGTATGTTCAACTGACTTTTGACAGAAATACAACAAGCTGGTATGATGGTGACTGAAATTCCAGCACTCTGGGAGGCTGAAGCAGGAGGATTGCAAGTTCAAGCCCAAGTTGGGCAATTTAGTGACTTAGTATGACCCTACCTCAAAATTTTTTAAAAAGTAAATAAAATGCCACCGTAAGTCAAAAGAATGGCCACCTGAAGGCTGACATAAGAGGAAAATTAATTCTACATGGGCCATGCGATTAGATATAAAGTGTAGTCTGTAACACTTGGGGGAAAAAGATAAGAGAAAAATCTTTGGAATCTAGGGTTAGGCAGAGAGCTCTTAAGCTTGACACCAAAAGAAAACTCCATAGAAGGAAAACTTTGTTAAATGAATCTCATAAAAATTTAAAACTTCTGCTTTGTAAAACATCCTATTAATTTTAATGAAAAGACACACTACAAATTAAGAGGAAAAACTGCAAATCACCTACTTGAAAAGGGACTAGGATACATAAACACTGTACACTCAACAGCAAAATACCTATCCAACCATAAAAAGGATAAAAAAGAAATGAGGGCAAAGCAACAGAAAAAATGGCAAATATACATATAAAAGGCTTCCAATATAACTGGCCACTGTGGAAATACACTTAAAGCCGCAGGAATTATCACGGCATATCTACCAGAATGGTTACAGAAAGCAGCAACACTAACCGCTGACAAGGATGGGAGGAGCTGGATCTCTTATACACTGCTGGCAGAAATTAAAACGGGCCAATAGCGTGGTCCCTCTGGGAACCAGTCTGGCTCTATGATGTATGTAAAACTAAACTCACAGACAGAGATGGTGGCTCATAAGACACTCTCAGCACTCTGGAAGGCTGAGATAGGAGGCTTACAAATTCGAACCCCAAGAACATAGGGCTCAGGGAGACCCTGTCTCAAACAATTAAAAAAAAAAAAAAAAGCTGGAAATACAGCTCAATGTGAAGGCCTTGGTTTGCAATTTCCAGTATCGAAATAAAATATACTTAAGTATGCAATTGCCAAACGATCCAGCAGCTGTATTCCTAACATTTATTCCAGAGAATTAATGATTTACGTTTACACTGTTACATTAGGAACTACAGGAATGTTTATTGTAGCCCTATTTATAACAGCCCAAACTGGAAACAAACCTTGGTTTCTTTCAAAGTCTGTTACTCCATACCATGGAATACCACTCGGCAAAACTACTGATACAGTACTAGCAATAACCTAGATGAATTTCTAGAAAGTTTGCTGAGGGAAGAAACCCAATGGCGTTCTCGCTAGGTGTCCCCGCCACACGCCTGCCTCCCCCCCCCCCCCCATCCCCCGGGCACAGAGACTGGGCAACTGTCCCAGCAGTCCACACAGAGACTTCTCCAAACATCTGACCGGGTAGAGAGGACTGTCCAGACTGTTGGACACATCTCTGCCCTCGCAGCCACCATCGGAACCGTCTGGGCCAGAGCGCTAGGACCAGGAGTTCTAAAACTGGCCTCGGAGAGCTCTACACACTTTACTAGCAGGGCATTCACAGCAGTATTAGAAGCTAAAATGGAACGTTTTCCAAGGCTAGACCCGCGCAGGGTGATCACCCACCACACGCCCCAGGAAGTCCACGCACACACGCCGGCGCGCGGAGACAAAGGCGGATCCCCGGAGAACCCCCTTCTGCCCGCCGAGCCACCCACAGCGCGCCCCAGGTCCACGGGCCAGAGCGCGGGGCGCTCCTTCCAGCGCAGACCTCGCGGCCGGAGGGCTCGGCCTGGGAGCTGCGGAGGACCGCAGGGCTGCGCGAGGGGACCCCGAGAGGAGGGTGGGCCGCGCCCAGCCCACCAGCGCCCCGCTGGAGCTCCCGGGCAGGCGGGCCAGGACCCGAACCCCTCGCGGGCCGGGCGCATCATTTACGCGGACAAGCGGGCAGCAGCCGGCACTCGGGAGCCCCGCAGGCTAGGAAGGCTTCGGGGGGAACCTACAGACTCCGGGGCTGCGGAGGGGCGCCGGGAAGCCCACAACTCCGGCCGCGAAGTTTTGGGGGTCCCCCAGAGGGCGCGGACTCACCCCGCCCCGCGCGTCATCGGTGGCGGCCATGGCCGGGCGGGCGGGCAGCGAGCGGCGGTGTCCCCCGGCCCGACCCTAGCGCGTCCC
>NW_004524628.1:13359050-13359744 GCF_000260255.1 Octodon degus
CCCACGGGAGCTGTCTGGAGCGCGGAGGACGGAAGCCAGGGCGGGAGGGCAACTGGACGCCACAGCAGAACAGGAGGAAGACGACAGGCGGAAAGGCGGGCGGCGGCGAACGGCGGGAGCAGTGATTGCGGCCCGCGCGGACCGGAAGCGGGCGCGACTGGGCGGGCGGGAGCCGCGACTCGGGGGACCGGAAGTGGGCGGGCCGGGGCGTGGCAGGGGCGTGGCTCCGCGCGGCGCCTGGAGGAGCGAGGTGTCCCGGGCCGCAGTCTTCGGGCGTCGGCCCTGCGGCCCCTCCGACGCCAGCACGGACGCCAGCACCCTCGCCGGCGCGATGGGGCCGGGCTGAGCCGCCCGCCGGGAGCAGCCGCGTGGTGCAGATGGAGGGGCCGGCGGAGCCGAGCCCCGAGGCGGTGCTGGGCTTCCTCGCGGAACGCGGGGGCCGCGTCCGACACGCGGACCTGGTGGAGCGCTTCAGGGGCGCCCTGGGCGGCGAGCCCGAGCAGCGCGCCCGAGCCCGCGCGCGCTTCAAGGAGCTGGTCAACGCCGTGGCCACCGTGCGCACCGACCCCGCCGACGGCGCCAAGTACGTGCACCTGAAGAAGCGCTTCTGCGCAGGAGCCCCGGCGCCCGCCGACCCTCCCGACCCGGCCCCCGAGCCCACGCACGACCCGCCGGGCCCGGCCCCGGAGCCCGC
>NW_004524628.1:13359909-13373381 GCF_000260255.1 Octodon degus
GCCTGCGGGGGAGGTCGCGGCAGGGGCGACTCGGACAGCGCCTCCGTGGCCTCCTCGGCGACAGAGGAGGAGGGCAGTGGGGCCGCGGTGGCGCTGGACCCGCTGGAGCATGCCTGGATGATGTCGGCCGCCGACGGCCACTGGGCCGGCCTGGAAGCGCTGCTGGCCTGCGAGCCCGGCCTGCTGGCCAAGCGCGACTTCATCACTGGCTTCACCTGCCTGCACTGGGCCGCCAAGCACGGTCGGCAGGAGTTGCTGGCCACGCTGGTCAGCTTCGCCGGCAAGCACCAGCTGCCGGTGAACATCAACGCGCGCACGAGCGGGGGCTACACCGCCTTGCACCTGGCAGCCATGCACGGGCACGTGGAGGTGGTGAAGCTGCTGGTGGGGGCCTACGATGCCGACGTGGACATCAGGGACTACAGCGGGAGGAAGGCTTCCCAGTACTTGAGCGTCAGCGTCGCAGAGGAGATCAAGAGCCTAGTGGGCGCCCTGGACGAGGAGGAGGAGGCGGACGACGCTGCCGGCAGCGGGCGCGGGCGCTGGAGGCTGTCGAAGGTGCTCCCGGCACACCTCATCACCTACAAGCTCTCGCACGTCCTGGAGGATGGAGATCACCACCACTTGGCTGAAGGGTGGGCTGGCAGCAAAGCCAAGGATCGCAAAGCTTCAGGCACCTCTAGTGGGAGGGTGAAACCCAGACTCAATAAGATCCGCTTCAAAACCCAGGTCATCCACAGCACACTGTCTTCGCGGGACCCTGAGCAGCCGCTGGAGGAAGAGGACGAGGAGCGGGCCTTTAGAGGCCACTCATCCTCGTTCAAGTTAAGACCCAAGTCCAACGTGTTTGGATAAAAAGCTTTGTTTTTTTTTTGTTTTGTTTTTTTCCCGAAATGCTAAGGTTTGTCGGTCCTCAGGATGGCATACGAGGTGTGGGTAAGGGAGAAAGAGGAGAAAAACAGACGCAGTTGTGCCTTACGTGAAGGGCTGGCAGGAGTCGGGAGAAATCCCCTTCAGGCCAGCATTCCGAGGGAAGGGGGTTTCTTTATAAGTGGTTCATCAGATACTGATCTGTGCCTCTTGCTCACACCAGCCGTCTAACTTGAAGCTCCTGTTTCTGAGGACTAGAAGTATGTAATTGGGGAACAAAATTGATTGAGAGTTTCTTTGCTTTAACCACTACTGGGTACATCCAAAGGAAGCAATGGTGCGCTTTTATGTATCTTTTTCTGAGTAGCTACTTTTCCAACAGCAACAAAAAGTACAAATTGTAATGAAACTGGTAGCATTTGTAGGTGTGAACAAAGCTTCATGCTACTTCATTTTTTACTAATTGCATTTGCTTTTTATGGTACTACTGAAGGTCAGGTCTGAGATGAGTTTCAAAAATACTATTTTCTAATACTAATTAGAAAATAATGTAAATAAAAATGGGAATCCTGTTGGTATCCTGTTTGTATTGTAAGTAGTGGTTCAGTTATTAAAAAAAAAAAAATTTCAGTTGTAATCACTAAAGGAATAGGCAGCATTTACTTTTGAGTTAATCCATACTCTGGTTTCCACCCGTTTATCAGATACTACTGCAGTAAGTGTTACGGGCCACTATTAATAACTACCCAAACTTTTATTTACAGAGAAAAACACTTAGTCTATTAGATAAAATATTGTCTCTTGTTCTGATTGTCATTAACTTGTTTTTCTATTGTAAAAGTTTAAATTTGCTAGGATTTTTATGCTGGGGCTCATATGCCCTTTGACTATTTGGCAGACTATAATGGTGCTTTGGAAGAATTACTTAACAGAAACTGTAGGGTTAAAGTTAAGTTTGCAAAAGATGGCATGTTATTGAGCATCTGCTATGAAATAATTGTTAAGTCAATGATTCTTCTAAGACATTTTATTTCCCTTATACATTCATAGTTTCTATGCTTTGCAACAACATTTTGCAAATGTTTAAAATGCTAAATCTTCCAGCTTTCAGTTTCTTTGTATGTAGTCAAAGAGCTGTGTAGTAATTACTGAAAAGCTGGGTGGTAAATCTGGTTTAAAATGGCACTTTATAAAATGAAAAGAGAGAAAAAAAGAATTATTTCTGTATTTAAATGCTGCTAGCTACTCAATTCATTCGTGTATAAGTGAAAAATACCACTCATTTAAAAGTAAAGACTTTAGAGAGTGGCTGTTAATTACATTTGATTCTTTATTTGTGTTAAAGTATCTACTGGCTTTATAATTGGTTTTATAGTTCAAATTTTACTAACATGTACCTCAAGTCCTTTTATAATAAGCTAAAATATGTCTCTGGAGGGTTAATTTGACACTGTCCTTCTCTCAAATCTTTTGGGTCTCCTCAGTGCTGACACCAAAGTTGCTAGTACAGCCTGCCAGAGACAGGAGTGAGTTGCAGAATGCACGAGCCTGTGCACAGGAAGTGTGCAGAACCGCAGTATCAAGGTTCCTAGATCTTGAATTGCCCAAGTCAGAAATTTGTGACAAGTTTGCCATGGCACTGCCTACATGGCAATTGAATTTGCTTAAAGAGGGGTGAGAAATTCACAAAATACGTAAACTATTGTCTGTTTGTCTAATTTTTAGGGTTTTGGAAATGGACCATGAACGTTTGAAAAGCACTTTTATTCACACATGTAGGTGGAAAACTAGCCTAGTTGAATGTAAATTAAAATAGGTTCGTTGAGGGTGAAAAGCAGTCATTGGTTCTGAGTATGCATGTTACTGGGTAGCGCAGAATAAGCTGCAGCTTCTCATTGAGGAATCTTTAATTTCATAGATGCGTAGAACTAAGGCAACTGTAAACCTTTCAGAACCATGTGAGGGTTCTATTGGTCAGTATTAATCTCCTAAACTGTATGTTAGTAATTAATTGGACAAAATTTATAATTTTCTAGATCTTTGGAAATTGAGTTACTTTTTCACACTAAAGATTCTAACTTTTCTGGTAAGATAATAATTTAAATTTTCCAAATTCATTCCTGGAGAGTTGTGTACCATTCTTATTTGATGTCCTTGTGTATAGCAAGTGTAGCATTTTTAGCTACTTACTTATACATTCCTCATGTTTCAATTAGTTATTAAATAATGATTTGTGTAATTTGATATCCATAGAGTTGGACCTATCATTAATGAACATATGTCAAACACTTAGATGTTTATTGACCTGTGACTTTTTACATAAACAGCTCCATGTGTTCTTTATAGGTACTCTTGAAACTAGTGAATGTGACTTTTTATGTTATGAAAAATGCAGCTAGCTTATATAGCTTAAAAATCTGGTACTAGTTTATTCATACCTGAAATTGAGTCTAGGATGCTTTGTCCCTCACTTTAAGTAAGTGGAAATTTGACAGTTTGAGAATGTAAAATCAGTTTTTAAACTGCATTTTTGTCAAAATAAATTATTCATACAAGAATGTGTCTCTGAGTTGTCTTAACTTTCTGTAGTCCCTTAGTCATCTCATGTGCTTCTGTGTTATGTCCACAAAATGCTTCTTGAGGTTTCAGTGTATTTAACCCTTTGAAATGAGGCTGGTGGCTGTTAAGGTCATAGGACCTGAAGGAAGGTCTTAGGAGTCTGTCCTTCCTCTTGGATTGTCACATTTTGGGCAAGACTATGGTAGTTCCGTAGCAGTGAAGGAAGAACCCACTTGGAGAGATGGTGGTAGCTCCACCGCTGCCTTCCAAAAATGTCAGCGTACTCGTGTGCACAGGTGTGCTGTAAGCCCGCCCCGACCAGGCCTTGAGAGGCATCAGCATCTACCTGGCAAACACAAGGATCAGAGTTCAATTCTGGTTTCACATCCCACACCAGCCTGGCACATGCTGAGCATACTGTGTCTGCCCCCCCTCTCCCTCAAGAATACTACTCTCACGGCTGGGAAGATAGCTCATTGGCATAAGTGTCAACCTGGCAAGCTCAAGGTCCTGAATTTCATCTCTGGTACCAAGAAAAAAGGAATACCACTCTCAGGTCACCATACTTTTTTCTCGTGATCCCTGTGTCACTTGATCTTAGGAAATAGCTTGACGTGTTGTTAATAAGTTGCCTGCTTTTCCACACTGATGTGTGTGGCAAGTTTCCCTGTGAAGCAGTGCCTGATGCATTGAGGATATTCTGTGTAAAAAGTCTTTAAATGGAAAACAATCACTGTTTCTTTTTTCTTTTGAGACAGGGTCTCGCTATGCAGTTTGTGGTAGCCTTGTGCTTTTTTTTTAATATTAATTTTATTGAGAAACAGCAGTGAGACAGTTTCAGAAGCCCAGGTTGGTCTCAAATGTGCAGTGATCCTCCTGTCCCAACCTCGAGTGCTGGGATTACAGGCCTATGCCACAACACCTGGTTCCGGGTTTGGCACAGTGCACTGGGGGTTTGGGGGCAGACACAGTATGCTCAGCATGTGCCAGGCTGGTGTGGGATGTGAAACCAGAATTGAACTCTGATCCTTGTGTTTGCCAGGTAGATGCTGATGCCTCTGAGCTATCTCCCCACCCCCAGCACTTACTATTTCATAGCACTGTGTAATTCGGGTAATGAAACCATGCATTTATGCTAAGTGAATAAAGGTAAATATTTTTCATGCAACACAGTTCCTAAATACAAACGTGTGGGGAGCTACCGAAGCGGGCACTCAGTTCCACATGTGGGACTGGAGCAAGACCAGTTCCCAGAAGAATGCATGCCAGAGGTGAACCACATGAACAAGCTGTTCCTGTCCTGAAAACACCAGGTACCAAAGGCAAGCCAAGCACACAGGTTCCTAGGCAGTGGGGTGTCACATGACGTCAGCCTGCTGAATGTATAAATAAACATGCTTAGGTGGTTGGAAAGTTCTTTTTTCCCATCAGGAGTGGAGGCTCCAGCTGACTTCAGCTTTCTGCATTTTGACTCTAGTCTTTATTTCTTCATCTTCCACCTCCTTTCACCCCAAAAATTTCAAGAGCTGTGCTGTACTCAAACCCACTTCATCAGCAGCTCAGCCAAAATAACTAATTTATTTCTATCTTAAAGGGAGTTAAAATCAGCTTTATTAAGATTTTATTTTGTGAGCCATTTAAGAAGTTTTCAAGAAAAAGTGGATTTTAAGAAAGTGTTTGTGCAGGGTCTCACTAGGCAGCTCGGACTTAATAGTGATCCTATTTTCAGCCTCCCCAAACACCAGGCCTGGACTTAGTAGCCAGTGTGGTTTGTGGTGCCAGGTATTGAACCCTGGTCCCTGTGCTTGCCTGAGCAGGCACCTAGTCTGCTGAGCTATCCCACCAGCCCTGAGTATAAGAAAATTTTACCTTACAAGCTGACTGAAGTACATAAACCCTCAGAGAACTTAATCTAACTGTCCTTGTATATCCTGAGTACTGAAGGTGTACAAATGACTTACTACTTAATTGATGACTTACTACTTAAATGGTAACTTAATTCATAGGGAAGTGAAGTGTAGTTTTGTTGCAGCAAAATTCAGGGAGATAAACCCTCATGAGAGACAAAAAATGGGAACAAATGAGGCTTTTATTGCCAGCAGGATGACGATCAGGGAATGTCGACCACCAGAGAATTTTTTACTGGGTTTTTATACCTTTACAAGTAGCCATGGTGACCACATTACCTCATTTTGGAATTTTACAAAAATGGCACAAGGTTTACATTTTCCAGGAGTTTGTTAGTATGGTCCAATTTTAGCTTATCTACAAGTTGTTTTGCTTGCTGCTTAGCTTAGCAATGTGTTCATTGTGGGTTTTAGGTCATATGTTTTGCACAGAGCACAGAGCAGGTACTCAGGAAATAAATATCCAGTATCAGGGGAGGGTCAGGGGAGGTGGTCTGAGGCTGAGACAAAGTGGATGCCAGAGCTCAGCTCATCTCGTAAAATTATTTTGAAATAACTTTTCTCTAGGGTATTTCCTCAGAGGGTTAGAAGGTCTCTAATCGTCTTTCTGTCATTGTAACAGAGACCTGAGGCAAAAAGGTGCATAAAGAGGAAGTGTTTATTGGCTCTCAGTTTTGGTGAGAGCATTACTTTGGGCCTTGATGAACCAGTACAGCATGGGGAGGCATGTTGTGATTCATATCTAAAGGTCTCCCAGGAGCCCCATATTCTTGTAGACAAAGACTTTAGAAGGCAGTTGAATCAGGGAGGGTTGATATCTGGGGTGCTATGAAGAGGCGGGGTCTGGTCAAAGAGGTGGGTCAGTGGAGTGTGGCCTGGGAGGGTTGTCTCTCTCCTCAGTTCCTTCCTTGACTCTCTCTGACTGCCTGTCACCACACCATGAGCAACTTCTCCTACACCGTACCTTTGTGCCATGCCCTTCTGCCTTGGAGCCAGCCAGGTACAGGTTGAGGCCTCCACCAAGTGTAAGTCAGAACACTGAAATTTTCCTCCTTTAGATTGCAGGTAGGTGTAGTGTATTGGGTCTGAGGGAGAAGAGCATGACAGAACAGATTTGGCACAACAGAACTGAGGTTGGCGCTGCGTTACTACTTGGCCATGTGGTTCAGGAGCCTTTGGAAGTGATTAAGGGAAGAGTTGGAAAGGGTTGGAGATGCTGGCTGGAGAAGCCCTGAAATGCTGTAAGCTTAGCCTGATGGTAGATTCTGGTCAGAGCTAAAAAGACCAGAATGCAGATAAAAATGGTAAGAAGCAGGCGCTGGAAGTTTTAATTGTTTCAGTTGGAAACAAAGTCTCCACTGGCAGCTGGGCTCCAGACCACATGTGTTATGCTCTTGGATACATTTTGCTCATGCACTGAGACTTCCTGGGAGACTGAGATCAAGGGTGGTGAAGTATATCTTCTGGTGCAGGAAATTTCAGAGCAGCCCAACATTTAGGCTGTGGCATGTGTACTAGTAGAGCTTTTAGCCACCTCTACGTTGAGACGCAAGAGAAAACTGCCTGATTATAAAAGTTTTGAGTTTGCCCAGAAAGGAAGCTGTTATAATAATACTGGGGCCTGCAAAACTGGAACTGAGGAAATTTGGTTGCTGAAAAGATTAGCTTTCAAAAGAAGCACTTTTAGGGCTGGCCAGAGAGTTCAGTGGACTAAAGTACCTGCTTAAGCAGAGCACAATGGCTGGGATTGGATCCCTATCATGCCATGCCGGCCCCACCCCCTGGGGTGCGCTGAGATGGCAATTGAGACTGGACATGGTGGCATGTGCCTGTGATCCCAGTGCGTGGGAGGCTGAAAACAGGAGAATAACTGCAAGTCCAATCTATGTAGTGAGATCCTGTAGACCCTGTACTAAATACAAAAAAAAAAAAAAGTACTTTGGATTAGAATAATAAGAAAAATGGCTGAAAGGCATGTCAGGAAAAAGCAAGACCCTGCCTCCTGGTCCACAAAAGTAAAAGACTTTGCTTCAAAACAAGAGCCCCAGGAGAGTCTGTTGGAGAAGAGTCACCCAGAATATCTGGGATTCAGGAGCCATCCAGGCACCCAGAATCCTTTGTAACCACCTGCAAGATGCAAAAGGACCAGATACTGTTCTAGCTGGTATCAGACCATGACGTCGTCCATATGGTGCTAGCCTCATGTGTATGCAGAATGCAAGAGTTTGGAGTCATAGAGGGTTCAATTCAGATCTCAAGAAGGCCAGGGAGGTTAGGCAATTTGCCCCTACGAAGGCAGGTGTGAAACTCTGAATGTAAAGCCAAAAGTGTACTGGAGACCCAGGAAGTTGAAGATGCCAGGAACGTAAAATGTTTGCTAAGGAAACCTACACACTGTGAACAAAGTTAGCCTCATGGAGAAGCCACAGGGCTTTAGCAAATGGTGCTGAAGAGACATAGTGACAGAAGCCATTTGAAGTATGAATCTCATCATAACTTGTTCTGGGTGCTAGACATAGAACTATAGGATATAATGTTTACTCAGCTGGGTCTCAGTCTTGCTTTGGCTCAATTTCTTTCTAGTCCCCTCATCTTCCTTTTGAAATGAAATGTTTACTTATGCATTGAAGTGTTTGACCTTCTTTTTGATTTTTACAAGGCTCACAGAATTTGCCTTAAGTCTCAGAGGAAGCTCTGAACTTAGACTTTTCAGCAATGCCAGAACTGTTAGAACTGTGACAACTTTTACAGATGGACTAAACACATTTTGCATAAAGGGATATCCATGAGTCTTTTAGGGGTCAGGGGTGGAACATTGCAGTTTTTATGTCTTGATGTGTTAAATATCTTCATAAACTCGTAGGCAGGGCTTTTAGAAAGTCATTAGATCATCAGGGCTCATAGCTGGTGCGTTTTTAGAAGGTAGGGTCTGGTTGAAAGAGGTGTATTACTGAGGCCATGAAGGGGGTTTATCTCTCTCCTCAGATCTTCCCTTGACTCTCTCTGCTTCCCAGTCACCATGCTATGAGCAGTTTCTGCCCCACTGTAGTCTTTGTCATGTCACTGCCTTGGAGCCAGAAGACAATGCACTGAAACCTCTATGCACTGTGAACCAAAATAAATGCCTCCTTCTTTAAGCTGCTGGTTTCAAATGTTGTGTCGCAGTGACAAGAAAGTGGTTAAGACAGAACATAAGGTGGAAGAAGTTGTGCACTCTGTGGCAACAAGAGAACAAAAGAGAGGAAGAGGCTGAGGTCTGACTGTATCATTCCATGACCTAAAACCTCCCACGAGGTCATACCTCTTCTGGGTTCCATTATCTCTCAGTAGCACCAAGTCAAATATCAAGACTTCAATACATAGTATATACATGGTTATGTGGCTAAAATTTAATTTAATGTATGCACAGGCTCTCACGGCAAGAAACAGTGGAAGGCTGCCTATGGGGATGCTGTGTGTGCCTCTGAGCAGTTTTGGAGCAGGAGAGTAATGTAATTCATGTTATTACTAATGCCTTCAGAAAATTCCTCTGTTGCAACCATTGTTCTCTTCACATTTTGGACCACTCTGCCTGCGTTAGCAACCCCTCTGGCAAGACTGTCAACAAGATCCCAAAGGTCTGGGGACAGCCCTCCAGGTTTCCACTCAAGGTCTGGTGTGGGCTATTGGCTAATGTGACTCGAGGTGTGCTCTTTGATCTGATCCCCAGTTAGTATTGATTGTAACACTTTAAAATTTTTACTTAAACATAATTGACTCATGTAAGATATCGATGCCTAGACAATGATCATTATTTTTTGTTTAAAATTCACCTGCCATTTATTGCTATCTAACCTTGGGCAAGGGATTTATCTTGAGCTTTAGTAACTCATCTATAAATCAAAGGTGATAACCCTGTCCATCACATACGGTTGTTTTGAATCCAATCCTGGGTCCAAGGCAGACACAGGGACATGGATGACTGAAATTGCTAACATTACCAAACATGTAATGTATGGAAACAAAGAAATTCAACGTAATAGCTTCTTTTTGTTCTTCTCTCTGACGATGGGGCTATTTCCTCTTCTGAAGTCATGATATATACAAATATGTGTGCTGTCCCTGTATAAAATTGAAAGCCTGTGAATGTCTCTTTAACCTGTACATTCTTTTTTTTTAAAGTGTGCATCATTTTATTTTATTTTTTTCAAAATTTTATTGATAAACAGATAGCAATGAGACAGTTTCACATCAAATCAGAAGAACCTGTACATTCTTATAGCGATTGCCTCCTGCAGTGGCACTCCAGCTTACATTTCTACTTCATGTAAAGATGCCTCAGTACGCCCCAGTTGGCAGGCTACTAGTGGCCATATTTATATCTTGGAATCCTGATCATCTGGCTATGCTTGTTGATCCAGCGGTGGGAATGGGCATGAGATCCAAAACAGAAGATCAAGACTATTTATTTCATGAATTTGAAATCTGTAACAGAAAGGCCCTGTGTATTTCAGCAGAGTACCAAGTCCTTATTTCATTTCTCCTTGCTCTTCTGAACTATGTTTGTAATGTATCTGTCATTAGATATAAGTCTCTGTAAGGGAAGTTGTCATCTATCCTCCAAATGATAACAAAGTATTTTAAATTGCTGTAAATGTTCATATCTTGTTATGGCAATGATTTCACAGGTCTGTTCATACAGTAAATTAAATTGTAGCTACCTAAACATGTATATAAAAATGTACATAAATGGAACCTCAATAAACTTCAAAGATGTTATGGAAAAAAAATTAAAAGCCTGCAAATATCAAAAAGAAATACAGCTCAGTGACAGAATACATGCATGTGTGAGGCCCTGGGTTCAATCTCGAGCATATCACAACAGAAGAGAAAAAGAAAGAAGAAAAAAATGATAAATATACAATAAGAACACACATTTATTATGCCTCTCCAAACATGGCAAATAATACATCCTGGCTGAAAAGCATATTGCTATGCCAGGAGGGTGATGGTCCTAATCCACAAGAAACTAGTGTGGGGCTCCAGAGATAGCTCAGCAGTCTAAGTGCCTGCTTGGCAAGCACAAGGGTCCAGGTTCAATCCCCAGTACCACATGCCATGCCAGCCCTATGTTGGGTGTGGTGGTGCGTGCCTATAATCCTAGCACTTAGGAGGCTGGGGCAGGAGGATCACTATGAGTCCGAGTTGCATAGTGAGACCCTTTAACAAATAAATAAATAAATAAATTTTAAAAAGTAATAATAAAAAAGAAAGTGGTGTTGATGCTTTGTGTTCAGGACCCTGTAGGTACAGCTTTTACAGTGAAACTGTGATCAGAAGCATATGACCAGTGCTTTCCTGAGTTGCGTTGTTACTCTAGCAATTGCCAAAGCTGAGCAGGATGTGCTTTGCTTTTAGCCAGTCAAGTGGAAATGTGGAGACTATCTCAGATGTGAGTAGGTCTCTCTGGAGACCTTAGTACACAGAAGTGCACAGCCAACTTGGGCCACCCAGTGCAGAAGAGCAGCTATCCACTCCCCTGTCTCCTCAAAGTAAAGCCAAGACAAGAAAATAAAAAAAGATCCAGATGATTTTCCTATGGCAGAGAATGAACCTGGGGCCAGGCCAAAAATGAGGTTTAAAAAAAAGCGCCTGCTTAGGCAGAGAGCCGCCCGGGGCATGCTGAGAGGTGGCTGAGACTGGGTGTGGTGACGCATGCCTGTAATCCCAGCATTTGGGAGGCTGAAAACAGGACAATCACTATGAGTCCAATCCATATAGTGAGACCCTGTAGACCCTTTACTAAATACACAAAAATAAATAAAGTGGAAAATGAGCTAATGATTCAAAATAAGAGACAGACAAATTTCACAACTTAGGTCAATTTTCAAAAAGTTAGTGAGCACTTAAGTCTCATCATGTGGTAAAGAACGGATTTGCATTAATCACCTTGAAAGTCAAGTTGAGGAAGAGCAGAGATCGTGCAGCGCGGAGAAGAGCACGTGGACTGTCTAGTGAGCCAGGGGCTGCTTGGAGCCGGTTCCCTTCTGCAGAAGCCTTTGGTAAACGAGCTGGTTTGGACAGTATCTGTTCGCTGCCACTTTCCCTGAGGCACTGGAATTTGGTTTCTCTACCTGCCTATTTGCATATTGTACTGTGGGGTTTTCAAGGTATGGAATTTCTTGCATTCCTCTCCCATCATTCAGTACAAAAATGTGAGCAGGGACAAGAGAATGGAAGTTGGTAATGCTTATTCAAAAATAATTTTTAAAATTTATACAAAGGGGAAAAAAACAAACTTAATAGGCTAAACACTAGACTGGGCATCTCAGAAGAAGAAAAAGTCAACTGGAAGATATATCTGAAGAAATTATCCAGAATGCAACTCAGAGATTTTTTTTAATACAAAGGTGTGATCAAAATATATGGTGAATGTTTATGTTCAAACATTTATTATAGTAAAAAACACATTGCCATTAATTGGTAATGCTGCTCATCACTTCAGACATGTGTATCCCATTGCTCCTGTCACTTTCTGAAGCACTTCTGGAAGTTCTCTTTCATGAGTGTCTTTACAAGGTGTGATCACAATTACAGTAAATGCTGTTGCCTCATTCCATCCAGCAGAAAGGGATCATAAAAACATGATGATGTGTCCTTATCTGCCTGATTCCTCAGATTTTGGAACTATGCCACTTCTACTTCTTCTCCAAAGTCAAAATGACGCAGAAAAGTAAACGTTTTTAATGGATTCAGAACACAGAGGCAACCATCACAATTCAATAACAACACCCATGAAAGGAGTTTTTGAACTGCTTCAGAAAGTGGCAAGAGTAGTAATTAGGTTCAAAGTAAGGGAGAGCATTTTAGAGGAATTAATGGCAATGTTCCCTTTGCTGTAATAATTTTTTAAAACTTTAAACATTCACTGTAATTTTGATCATGTCACATATGAAAAAAGTTAAGACACATAAAGAATAAGATTAAATCAAAATATATACATTTGATATTTCAGTAGAAGAGAATAGGGAGGCAAAACAATATTCAAAGACATAATAGCTGGGGACTGGTGAGAAGACTCAGTGGTCTAAAGCACCTACTTAGAACAAGGTAAGCAAAGCACAGGGACCGCGGTCCAATCCCCCAGCACCACATGCCAGCCAGCCCCGCCCCCTGGTGGGCTGAGCTGGCCACACACAAAAAAAAATAAATAAATATTTTTTTAAAAAGTTTAAAAAGACATAATAGCTAAGAACTTTCCCTAATCGATCACTGATCTGGACATCCAACTATTACAAGCAGGGTAAGCAAGTGGAAACCTGCAACTAGATAGAAACCTGTCCCGAGAAGGAGACCTGCCCTTGGATGGAGCCCTGTCCTTAGAGCGCTCATAATAAAACAGCAACTGTAAAAGGAAAATATCGAAGCAAGCCATTGCAAAATGATAGATTATCGCTAAAAAGGAATGATCAGACTGAGACCAAAGATGAGTCTTTTCATAACAGCAATAAGGGCTTGAAGGCCAGGAAGTGTTCAACATCAACACATGGGCAACAATAACTGTTGTTATTGTTACTGTAGCCAGCCGTCCTTGAAAGTAAAGCTTGCAGGGGCTCCCGGGGGGAACAGAAGAAAAATATTCTCAGACAAATAAAAGTTGACTTTGCCTCCAAAGTGATTGGCCGCTAAGGAATTATGTTCAGAAAAAACTAAATCAACTCACATGGAAGGTGTGAGCTTTGAGTGGGGCCGTGTGTATTGGTACATGTACGTGGTAAATCAAAAGAATATTGACTACACAATCAATTCTAATGATTTATAATGTTAACAATGAAGAGAGAATGAACATAGGAAGGTGGCTCAGAACAGCATACAAAAATAACCAGTGTTTACTATACAACTAATTACTTGGATGTAGCATAATGTTACAGCTACAAATGGATATCTGTGAAGAAATAGGAGAGTTATGGCCATCTCTGGATGGTAAAATACTCCCTTGCTAGCAGGTTTGCCATTTTACCATTCGCCAGCACCTAGCAACAAGTAGAGATGGTAATTGAAGTGTGTGATACAAACTTATAAAGAAACTCAAAACTGATTATGTGCCATTGTAAAGTGTAGAAAGAGTAGCTTTTGATCCTTAATGATCTATAACTT
>NW_004524628.1:13377636-13381041 GCF_000260255.1 Octodon degus
ACAAAAAAAAGCCAAAAAGCTCTGTCCTTAAAAAAGAGGCCCCAGCGTCCAGCAATGGGGACAAGTACCCATAGTCTCTGCTATTCAGTAACATGGGCAGGAGGATTTCAAGTTCAAGGCCAGTCTGAGAGACTCTGTCTCATAAAAAACCAAACAAAACAAAATAAAACACAACATAACTGAAGCACCAGAAAATTCCCTCCCTTCTGCTGTTGGGTGAAGATATAGCAGAAACATGTTCCTCTCGAATCAGCAAGACCATGTCTCAAAATAAATATATTTAAAAGGGCTAAGGATGCATCTTAGTACAAAGGTCTTGGGTTCATATCCCACCCCTGCAAATATAAAAGTAAAAACTTGATGGTGGTTTAAACTCTCAGTTCTATCATTGAGAAGAGCAAACCAAGATAAATGTTTGTTTGTTAAGAAGAATGTCTTTTGATAACTATGCACCAAAAAGAACACACTGCTGTGACGAAATCTCTCCCACAGGTGTATAAGCAAGACAGAATAAAGAAGGGCATCTGACAAAGCCAAACACATGGGCTTTCCATCATGTGCTGCCACACTGTCTTCAAAAATGTCAGCATTGGGAAAGACAGCGTGAGACCAAGAGGCTGTTTTTGATCAAGAGAGACTGCACAGCAAATGAAACACGACGGTAAGTAAGATGGGTCACTCTTCCCTCTTCCTCTCCCTCCCCCAACTAGCCTTGCTAGAGTTCCCAGTTTGGCCTCAAATTTGTGGTCTTCATGCCTCAGCCTCACAAGTGACTGGGAATGCAGATGCATTTCACCACACTCAGTCAGGCACAGCAGTAATAGCACGGTACGTGGGTAACCAAGATGAAAGGTGTATATTGTGTGATTTGTGTAATTGCAATTGCTTGAAAAAGAAATAAATACCAGAACCAAATAAGTATGTAGAAGTTAACATACAGACTTTTCAAGTGTTTCCAGCACTCACTAGAAGCAGATTAGTCCATTTAAAGGTGGGTGAACATTAGGTTTGCTCTCTGAATATAGTTTCAAAATGGGATTAATCTTTTTCCTTAAATTTTCATTTTCATTTTCCATACAAGCAAGTTCCATATTCCTCACCAGGTGTGTATCACATGTGCGAGGCCATGTTGGATGGTTTACCTGAAGATGTTTTTGTTCGTTGCCCTCTGAATTGAGAAACTGGTAGTTGGTGGTGGTGGATTTAGTCATGAGGCCAAATCTATACTAAGAGAATAAAGCAGCTATTTCCCCATTTCATTGGACATTGAAGTAAAGAGAATTCCTTCAAATGTAGTGCAGGTTTCACTGTGACCACGGTCAAGAAATCACATGAGAAATGATGGCCATAATTCTGATGCCTTGACCTCCCTTTTACAGAAGTTCACTACCAGGTAATCCATGTTTTCCAACTGTATTAAGAGATAAGAGAATCCAAGTGATTTCTTTCCCCAAAAAACTGGGAATTTATCTTTCCTTCTTCTGCTTTCTTTTTCTGAAAGTGTACATTAAGCAGAGGTGGATTCTTAGGAATGTCAGGAATCACAGTGCTCCTGTTTTCAAAGCTTGAATCACCCTCAGTGAATGATCATTCCTCACAGTGGCTCTGAACACTAAGTGGGTTGCGTGGTCCTCTTCCAAACAGGTAAATGTCAGCCCATAGCTCACGGGGTGCCTTTTATAGTGTCAGTCATTTCTTCTGACTTTTCTTCCTTTCCACTTCTTCTGTTGTAGGAACGTGCTCTACCAGTCCTGATGGCTGCTGTGAATGAATCATGGTCACACCTAATCTCTCTCTCTCTCTCTCTCTCTCTCTCTCTCTCTCTCTCTCTCTCGGGATTGAACCCAGGATCATCACACTGAGCCATATTTTCAGCACTTTTTGAAATTTTGAGACAGGTTCTTCCTAGGGTGCTAAAATGCCCAAGCTGAGTTCAAAGAAAATGTGGTATGTACAATGTAATGTTATTCAACCTAAAAAGAAAGGAAACCTTGTCCTGCACTACATGACCAAAATTTTCAGACATTATATTGAATGAAATTAATGAGGCACAAAAAGACAAATATTGTATTATCACTGGATAGGGTCTGAGGAGATCCCCTAAAGAGGATGCAGGGTTCTCAACTCAACCTGCTGAGCAGTTTCTTAACTCATGTCACAGAAAAGGAATTTCATGATAAGTCAGTGCACACGTATAGACAGGTTTAGTAGGTACAGCTCACAGCTGGAGCAAGCAGAGGGACTCTCTCTGATGCAGGTGCTCAGACTCACTGCTCACCGGGGGGTTAGAGAGGTGGGCTAGGTCCAGCTGGTCATAATCTAAGTCTCGTTGTTACATTCCTAGAGGCCTCCTGAGGCTTGAAGTTCCCAAGCGATGTCTGCCCTTGTTCAAGATGGGACTGCTTGGGCTCTTTCCACAGCATAATTACTCCTACTTGGGAGAGGTGAACTTGACATGGGGTGATCTGCAAGGCTCTGTCTTTTCTGAAATCTCAGGGGATTATAAGTTTGAAGACTTCTAGGCATGAATCCAGGAGGCTCTGGAACTGAATGTTGTGGAAGCTGGCAATTGAGAGTTCCTGAAAATTACTTTGTTACTTTTATCTTGGTGTCCTCAGTCTCAAGAGATGAAGTAAATTGGAGGAATTTAGGACTAAGAAGACACTTTTAGAATAATTAGCATGCCTGTGTGCAGAGGTGTGAGGGTCTTGTTCCAAGATTTTAAGGTCATAAGGGAAAGAAAAATTGAGCTTCCTCATTTTGTTTTCATACTTTCTTAAGGCTAGGACAAAGTAGCTGACACCCACAAGTTAAGGGAGGAGGCATTATTTTGACTCTCAGTTTGTAGAAGTCTCAGTCCATCGTTGGCAACCTCCAAGGCCTGGTGGCACGGCAGAGGAGAGATGATCCACAGCATGGCACACAGGAAGCAGACAGGGATTGGTGGAGGAGAGCTACATAGCCTTCCTCTTTCCACCAGGCTGCACCTCCCAATATTACACCCAGTCACAGCCTGCCCGTGGGAATAGTGCAGGAGTGAGTGTCATACACACAAAATTCAATCACCTCCTGAAGGCCTCGCCTCAGAGCATATGGACTTTGCTGTAAACTGTATCGCCTTTCCACTCCTTCTGTTGTACTTTAGAGGGACTCCATTCCTGTAAGGTACATAGAACAGCCAGCTTTGTTCAGACAGCAGAATCATAGCTGTCAGGGGCTGGGTACATAGGAGGGATTTACATGTTTTAGGGACCCAGGATTGAATGCAGGGCCTTTGACTTTTTTTGAGACAGGGTTTCACCAAGTTGCTAAATTCCCAGGCTAGGCTGGAACTTGTGTTCCTCCTGTCTCAGCCTCTCAGAGAGCCACAGTTTCCAGCTGGGAGCTATTTCTTTTTTTTTTTTT
>NW_004524628.1:13381141-13387954 GCF_000260255.1 Octodon degus
GGCCCCTGGGAGCTATTTCTTGATGAGTATATTATAGCAATAATTTGGAAAGATGAGAAAGTTCTGAAGACAGATAATAGAAATGATTGACAACATTATGTGTATTTAATCCCACTAAACTGTACACTTAAAAATTGAAAAACTGGTGAATATTATTATAGGTGTATAATATTTCACATATTCAAAAAAGTTCCACATGGGGGAACAATATTCTAACCAGTCATATAAATAACAGAGACAGATTTTCTGTCTTCAAATAATCTTTTCTTTTTTCCTCTTTGGCTGTTTAAGATGAATTTTAATTTTTTATTTTTGTAGTTTTGGGGATCAAACTTGTGCTTTGAGGATTAAACATGTTATCTTGTAGAGAATAATTAACTCTTGGCAGTTTGTTATCATTAATTCTTCATTTTGGATATAGTCAAAAGTGTGGAAAAGTGTATATGAGTCTCATATACACTCAGTGGCAAGCACTGTCACTGAGCTATGCCCCTAGCTGGTTAAATGCATTTCAAAAGAAATTAGGATTAATAAAAAGAACCCAGTAGTGGCCAGCTAATGAGTGGTTGAGGGATGGATGGTGCCCTTGGGCAACAGGATACCAAGGCAGGTAGCATAAAAGAAAAGTCTCATATGTGTGCACAAAATGACGTTCTATGCAGAGCCCAGGGGAAATCTTCTCAGATCCTCTGCTAGGCCATAAAGCAAAACATCTCCATGTGAAGCTCAAAGTGTTCAGAAGGCTGTCACCACATAACAGTCCTCTTCTAAGCAGAATGTGACACTTTTAGCTTCTTTTTCCAACTTCATTTTCAGATGTCTTCTTCTTCCTAAACTCTCAAAGCTCTACCACTAGAATTCAACTGATTATTCATATGTAATTAAACTGTCTTTATTGACCATTAATTGTGAACCACAGTACTACACGTACCAAAGGGTACAGCCAGGACTGTTTGTCTCAGGAACATATACACTATAGGCAGGAAAGTTCCATGTGCACAGTCAGGTCACCAACACCATCAGTGATGCAGGTGAGATGTACACACTTGTGCTAGAGACCAGAGAAGGACAAGTTTTTGAGGTGGAAATCTTTAGAGGAGAGGAGACTGAAGTCAGATTGTGGTGGCATGCAAGACCAAGCCTGGAGTGAAGACAGAGGGCTTGTGTCCAGCAAAGGGTGGTACAAGGCTCAAATCTATGTTTCATGTTCAGGTAAAGGACTAGTTCATCATGGCTGGAACAAAGGAGCATGAAGTTGAGAAGAGAAAGTAAGTTGGAAGAGAAACTTTCGTCAGTGGATTGTGGGCTTTGAGGACTAAACACGTTATCTTGTACAGAATGATTAACTCTTGGTGGTTTGTTATCACTAATTCTTCATTTTGGATATTGTCAAAAGTGTGGAAAAGTGTCTATGAGTCTCAGCATACTCACCAGTCAGCTTCCACATGATCAGCATTTTGACCAACTCTTCTTTCATCTATGTCCTGACCGCTGCCCTTATTCCATGAGATTTTATTTATTTATTTATTTTGTATTTTAGGGAAGGGCCTACAGGGTGTTCAGGGTCTCACTACTAGATTGGACTCATAGTGTTCTGCCTATTTACAGCCTCCCAAGAGCTGAGATTACAGGCACATGCCACCATACCCAGTCTCAGTTGCCATCTCAGCACACCCAGGGGCAGGGCCAGCATGGCAAACCTGGGGATCAAACGCCCGGCCCCTGTGCCTGCTTTTAGGCACTTTAATCTGCTGAGCTATTTGGCCAGCTCTTCCATGAGATTTTAAAGCAAGTTGAAGACATGAAAAACAAATTCATCTGTAAATATTTATCTCTTTATGGAGTTTCTGCAGTCCATATTGTTGTGTATACATCCTCATTGTTTCATTTACCATGTTCTATTGCCCATATTTTCTACAATTCAGTATTTATAGCTATAGGATCAATCATGTTCAGGTTTTATCTAGGCAAATCATGCATGGTATTGTATATATTCAAAACAGATACGTGATCTCTGTGATTTTTCATACGTGTGCGGAGGATGTTAGTGGTGATTGGAAGTCAGCATCCACATGAATTATTTCATTAGGAATTACCAAATGATAATTGAATTCCAGCTTCAAATCTCCACAGGATCTTTACACCGCAATTGCCCTGTGTTAATTTTGATTAGAAGGGATTCTGAGGTATGGGCTGTTTACACACCGGTAAGACTCTTGAGCCCACAGATCAACCATAGCTTCACTGAGACTGAGATCTAGGGACACAAAATTCTCCTGGTAGGATGTGATAGGAAGTTTTTAACACCATTTATGTGGTGTTCTTGCCAGAAAAATATATCCAGATCTAACAGGTCCTGGAAAACCTGATACCAGCTGACCAGAAATAGCAGGGGACAGTGAAATGTTTTCATTGATGTCATGGCATCATGAACCAGCCCAGAGTGTGGAAAGCTCTGTATGACCAACAGTCAGTGGCATAAAAAGAGGCAGAAGAAATTAAAAGAGACTTGAGAGTCATATTAATTAAATAAAATATGTAGAAATTATTTGGATACTGATTCCAAGAAAGCAATTACAAAAATAGATTTTTAAAATAAGTGTGGCATGAAGGAATTATTGCTAGTTTGGCTGGATATGACTGAACAACATAGTGATTTTATTTCCTAAAAATTCTTTATCAGATTCAGATATAAACACAGTATTTGCAAGTAACAACGACTTGATATAAGTGGTTTTCTTTAAAATATTCTAAAACAAAGTTCCAGTTTTTATGGTCTGTGTGTAGGTGTCCCCCTAAGCCTCATGCAGTTTTAGACGGGACTTCTTCAGAGCTAGCTGAAACTAGAGCGTATGACTGATTCACAGTGTAATGCTGTGATTAAGGATTCTGGGATTAAAGTCTCCATCTGGGATTAGCGGTCTCCATCAATCTCTGCTACACTTGCCCTAGGGTGAGTAGCCTGGATACAGTGTAAGTGACAGAAGGAGGCTTGCTCCCTCCACCCCAGTACTCTTGCTACCTCGTGGGCTCTGTGAGCCATTCTCTTCTCTGACACCTCTGCCTTGGAGCTAACAACTATGAACTGAAATCTCTACAAACTGTGAGCTAAGTAACCCTTTCCCTCTTTAACCCTAGGTGTTGGGGGTTTTTGTTTGTTTGTTTGTTTGTTTGTTTGTTTGTTTCAGCAATGAGAAAAGTAACTAAGACACCAATATTGGAAGGTAATAGAAAAAAATAATATGGTTAATACTGTGATCATTTTAAAGCTGGGTAATAGACAGGGGGATTCACTATATCATTCTATTTTTATGTGTTTGAAAATTTCCATAGTTAAAGACTTTTAAAACACATGAAAAAGTAAAAGTAAGTATATAAATAAGAAGTGTAGGGAGGAGGCTTGCTCTATAGTCTAGGTGAGAGACTGGTGCCTTGTGCTCTGCCTCAGTCAGTGACAATGAGAAGGGAGTGAATTTGGTGGGTATCCGGGAAGTAGAACATAATTTTCTAATGCTATCAGAAAAGGAATAAAACCATTTGCCTTTCCTAGGCTTGGGACTTTGAGTTACTGGGAGGATGACCATGAACCTGTCCAAAGCAGAAACCCAGGAAGTACAGACAGAGCGTAGCAAGCTGCAAGATGTGATGAAAAGCCAAGTGTACAGTCTTTCCATGCTTCTGCATCCATTCAGATGCTCAGGGAGGGCTTGGTGGGAGGAGCACACACACAGGAGTGATGTCCTCATGCCAGGTCACCAAAGTGGGAAGTATGGGTAAAGATGTTGGTGTTAAGGTTGGATTTTCCAGAATCTAGAAATGAATGTTAAGACATTCTCTACAAAATGTCTCCATGGCAAAAAAGGAGGTCATTGAGCAGGCTTCTCAATGACCATGCTTGACTGTGAAATGGCTCTTCTGGTCTCTTTATTCCATAACCTCTTAATGCATTCATACTATCCCTTAGTTATTGTGGACTGATCAGACTCACAATCTTCCAAAAGAGTTTATAGTGAAGGCTTAAATAAAAGAGTCAAGTGGCATGATTTTAGGGCTCCAAGAGGATCAAAACCCTCTAGCAGAATTTGGGATTCTTTGGGGGCTAAATCAAAGACCTTCTGTGGGTGGACCTTTATTTAGTTATCAAAGAAAGGAGGAGAATACTGAAGAAAGGCAGGAATCTGAGCAGAACCTTCAAGGACCTTGGAAGTTTGCTCAAGGACTTATCCAAGTAAGACATTATGCTAATTTAAGAGAACTATTATTTCCAGGAAGGTCTCCAACCAGAAATGAGAGGCCAGCAGCTACAGTCTTTATCTAGTTAACTGAGTAGCCTTGTTTTTTTTTTTTTCTTTGAGGCATCCTGGCTTCACCCTCCATTACAGGTCTAGGAACAGTGATTCACAAGTTCACTTACTATGATTCCACTGCCCATCTCCAGGCAAGGGGCCTAGGCCTTACATAGATTCACCAGTAAACAGGGCCGGGGATATGGCTCAGTAGAATAAGTGCTTGCCTGGCAAGCACAAGGGCCTGAGTTCAATCCCCAGTTCTGCAAAAAAAAAAATAAATAAATAAAAAATAAACAGAAAGACAATTGGTCACTCTTAAATCCTGCTCAGAGCTGTTTCATAGTGGTCTCCATCAACCTCTGCAACAGCACTGCTGCTCACTGTCTCTGCAGCCTGCCTGACTATGCTGGAGGTAAGTCTGCAGGGTCTCCCTCTTGGCCCTCACATGGGAGCTCGCATCCTTTTTCAATAAGAGACACTTGAGGGAAGCTGTCTACTTTCAAGGACTTCTCCTGAGTTGGTTTTTCCTGCCTTTCCCACCCCCAAGAACAACACTGCAGTACTGACTCTGGGCAACTTTTGTTTGCCTCCCTGCATCTGCAGCTCCAAGGACAATGACAGGATTCAGGACCACTGGGATCCGAAAATCAGTGTGAATGCCAACAACAAGGTTACGCTCCAGTCCCTTGGCAACATCTTCTATAGCTCTTTTTATTTCTATGACACCTCCTGGCTTGCTTCCTTGAATGCTGCCTTGGAGCTCTGATTAGCATCAGAATGGAGGGTTAGGGTTAAAATGTGAGGAGTTTTCAGGCAGCTTGGAGGCAGGAGTGAGATGCATAGTGTAATCACCACCAGTGCCTACATGAGCCCAGCTACTGGTCACAGCCACAGGCCATTTTAGTTAACTGACACAGAGGGTACACCAGCCTCAACCTATTCCCCTGGATAAATCTCTGGAATTCATCCTTCAGGTTGCACTTTTGTCCCCTGCATGGAGTGATTTGATGCTGCTGTCATAAGTGAAACCCTGCCTGTCATACCAAACTTCCTCCTCTCTACAGTTTACAGCTAAGGATTCCAGGTGAGGGTACAAATGGTGAAGACCCAAAATCAAATTTCCCCATGAAGCCATTATAAATCATTTGTCTATTTTTAACCACTAAAAATATGAAACAAAATGCAGTACAGTGTGAAGAGAGAGAACACAAACATTTCTTGAGGCGATTTCTGGCATGGAGGACAGGAAGGCAGGTGGGGAAGTGGTTATTGTTTGGAGGGAGAGTCCGCCTCCATAAGGACATTGGGGAGATCTCATTGAGGAATTCCCTCTCTTCCTTGTCTCTTAGCTGCAGGGTCAATTTTTACCCCCCCCCCAAAAAAAAAATCCATCTAATGTCACTCATTTTTTCCTGCACTGCATAACTATCTCAGTTACTCTTCCTTTGTTCCTGGGACAAAATACCCGACACCCAAAATTAAGAAACGAAAGGTTTGTTTAGCCCACAGTTGTGGAGGTTTCAGTCCATACTCAGCTGGCTTCAAGGCAGAGTGGCACGTGGCAGAGGGCAGCCATGCATGACAGCAGAGGATAGCAAAAGTAGCAAGAGCAAAAGGGCAGGAGCAGTGGCAACAATGGCTACAGAGAGCAAGTCTGTCTCTCTTACATTGCATAATCCCAGCATCACTTATATCCATAATTCCAGCAGCATTCACACCCATAATCCCAGCTGTGGATCATGAATTAATCACAAAATCTAGAAGTCTGCCCCATGACTGCATGAGGCTTTGTGGGGACAACTAGACACAAACCATAACAATAACCCTTCAAAAATGAGAGAACACGTTATTGTTCATCAAATTCAACATTGTTCATTACAGTTATATTGACATGGAGCTTCGCAGAGAAACCCTGACACTAATTTTTCCATTTCTACCCAAGAGAGAAATGCTTATCACTTCACAGCTGACTTCCTCTCTGTCTTCCTCTTCCTCTGTGGTTGCTCCTCAGTAAGCTGCTGCTGCTGTCTCTGCAGCTCAGTAAGCTCACATCAGCGCCTCCTCATGGTTCTCAGCAAACTCCTCTGCGTCTGTTCACTGTCAGTGTCCAGGCTCACTCCTGCCCACAGACCCAATTTCCTCCACTATATCAGACACTTCAGAGTCATATTTAGTGACACATTTTGGCCACTGTTTCCTCCAGGCTGACTTTAAGGTCCAAAAAGTGACACTTCCCCTGGCTTTGTCAACGAGGCTGATACAGTGGAGGACACTGACTGGTTTCCTCTAGAACCCTTTCAGAGTCAAGGACATCTCTTCAGTGGCATCAAAGCATCAGATGAAGGACATACTTGTGCAAGCTTCTTTTCACTTGCTTGCTTTCTGTTTCTTTGCTTTGCTTTGCCTTTCCTCTTTTCTTTTCTTTTCTTTTCTTTCTTTCTTTTTCCTCTTTCTTTCTTTCTTTCTTTCTTTCTTTCTTTCTTTCTTTCTTTCTTTCTTTCTTTCTTTCTTTCTTTCTTCTTTT
>NW_004524628.1:13388054-13393224 GCF_000260255.1 Octodon degus
TTTCTTTCTTTTTCCTCTTTCTTTCTTTCTTTCTTTCTTTCTTTCTTTCTTTCTTTCTTTCTTTCTTTCTTTCTTTCTTTCTTTCTTTCTTCTTTTGAGACAGAGTCTTACCATGTAGCTTAGGCTAGCCTGAAACTAACAGCAGTCCTCCAGACTCAGTATCTACAGTGCTGGGATTATAAGCATGCATGCTATCACCGTCAGCTGTTTCTCACTCAACCACTCTTGGCCTGGGCACAAGCTTTCACACAGGTCCTCCACATGACAGGACGTCTGACTTTGTTCACATTCTGTTTCTTGAATACATGAGGGGTCTTGGAATGGCACAATATTCATAGCTTAGCCTTCATATCAACGTTTGCATTCACACATAGCAGACGGGTCCATCTGTACTTCGTGAGCTTCTGCCCCGTGGCGCCTTTTCCTTCTGTGTGATATAGGTTCTCTTCAGTATCTTCTTCCAGAAGAGCCCTGCGTCATTCCAGGTGAACACTCATTGAGTGAAGCACCTTCTGCCTCCATGAATTCCTCGTATTCTTTCTTATGGGCTTGTACAGCACCTGGCTTTTCCCAACTCACAGCTGATGCAGTAGAGGACACTGAATGGTTTCAGCGCTATCACCGTCAGCTGTTTCTCACTCAACCACATTAACCAAAGGTTTTCCGCACCTTTCAGTACTTATGTGCTCCACTTGGTGAACACTGTTACTCCTTTTGCTGCACCAGCTCCTTTGATGGTGTCTGTAGTCCTCAAAATAAGAGGGATTTTTTTGGGTTTGCCATCTGGTACTCCAGCGTCAGGTCAGTCACATGAATGCCACGTTTATGATTTTCTACAATTTCCTTTTTTAATTCAGTGGTCATTTTCTTCAAATCTTTGTTCTTATATTTTTCTCTCTACACTTTCTTGTTACCTTCATTGTCACTTTGCACATTCTTGTCACCTTCATTACCACTCTGGACTTTCTTTTTATCTCCATGCTTGCTCTATACTTTCTTTGGCAGCATGCTGTATTGAATAATACTGTACATTACTGTGGATGCTAAGAAGCACACAAAAACTTCACAAAAGTGTTCACAGGTCTGTCTGTGACCTTGATCTCAACTAGAGCAGGAAAGGTGGTTGTGGTTGTGTTCGTCACCTGGTGTGGAGCTCATAAACAGAAGTAAACTTTTGCCAAATGCTTTTGTTGCCTCAGTTCACAGTGAACTGAGGTGATCCTGTGTTAGGCAGAAATTTAAAAGCACATGCTCAGAAGTGGAATGTAAGCATTCAGAGAAATTACTTATGATACACGATATGACATGACGTGAAGGTGATTATATTTATGTGATCTTCATGGTGAGTGATTTGAGCCTTCAAGATGCATGTTCCCACTGTTTGTCATGTTACCAGCTGTTATGGTTTGTATGTAGTAGTCCCCCCCAAAGCTGCATGCAAGTCATGAGGCAAACATAGCTCCTGGAACAGCGAATGGCTTGAGGGGCAGGGCCAGAGTGCCAGGGCTGGGCTTGAGGGGCGGGGCCAGAGAGGCTCTAACTATTACACTCCAACTGTTAAGCATGTGCTTCCCTCCAACCAAGGCCTGTGGCCTCTCTTAGAAGTGTGGAGCACATCATCCTGGACACAGCAGTGCCCCAGCCTCTTCTCCAGACCCTGAAGCATGGAGTGGTGGTGTCTGTGATTGAGGCCAACTCAGGAAGAGAGGAGATGTTTAGAGAAGACAGAGGCACTGCCCCTCTTTCCTGAGCAAATAAGGCTCCAAGGTCTTGCTACGTAATTCAGGCTGTTTTAAACTATGAAAGCTCCAGTAACTGTGAGCTAAACCTTTCCTTCCCTTGTTTTGAGTGTCAGGTATTTGTCCCAGCAACGAGAGAAGAGTAAGACACCACCTCTGCAGACTATGTTACTGCAAGCTGTTTTTCTGTGTGTGAAGTTAAGATCTGCTGCCCATTATATCTCTGCTTTCTTGGATGGAGGTCTGTGGGAGGAAGCACATGTTACAAGTGAAACCTATAAGCCCAGAACCTAACTTACAGGCTGACTGTGTCCTATTTTTCTTTTTGAGACAGGGTCTCACTATGCAGTTCAGGGTGACCTTGAGCTCACTTTGTAGCTTTGCCGCCCAGGCTGGTCTCCTAAGGATCCTCCTGCCTTAGCCTTCCAAGTGCTGGGATTACATACATGTGTGCCACCATGCCTCACTGATTGTGTCTTTAAGACCCTTAGGAATTACATATTTTCTGGTTTTCAGAGTTTCTTACGGAAAAAAAGATTTGAGTAACTATTGTGGTCTGAATCATTTTTTCATTAAAGTATAACATTAAAATCCTGATTTCCTTGGCTCCTTTCTACTTTCTTTATTTCTTTTGTCCACAACAGCTGGTAACATGACAAACAGATGGAGGAGGGGAGGAGCAGAGTCAGGAATAGGTCCCTGTTATGTGCTAGACAAAAGCCTGTCTTTCAGAAATGCCTAGGGGAATACTCTTGGATAAAGCAGCATGATGTGAGATAGGAGGGTCTGGAGGGTCCCTGAACAAGACTTGGCCTATGGTAGGCACTGGGGCCCAGCAACACTGGGTGCGACTAATCATACTGTCATGTCCCTTTGGAGGATGAATGAAAGAGGAAGAAAGAGCCAGAAGTGATATACATTGCAGCTCTTGGGGATTCTGCTGACTACTTACCATGTCCCTTTTAAGGATGGGAAAACTGGCAGACAAAGAGGTTATTTTTAATAAGTGGCAGGGCCAGAGTTCAAGGGATCCTTCACCTTGCATTAGTGCCTGGCAGGTTTGAAAAATACATTGAGCCTACTTAGTATGATTTTTTAATACCATACATAGTCGATCATAGAGATAATAATAGGTAGCAATCCTGAGCATAATTAAATTTTCTATTGAAATAAGTACACAAATAGGAACAAATAATAATTAAAAGGTGAACATATAAGAAAACACCACAAAAACAAACCAACCCTCCCCCCAAAAAAGCAAAAACTAAAGCCACCTCTGAACCCACTTCCTGGTCAAAGATCATCTAGGGTCATTGGCCTGAACACAAGTGACACTCCAGATCTGGAAACTGGCTCTCCCCTCCAGGTTCTGCTCTCCTCAAGGGAGTGGCTTCTCACCTCATGGTCCCCACCACTGTTAATTGCATTCCATTTGAATCATAGAGAATGTTAAAAACATGTAACCCTACTTTTGGCATAAATAATTTGGTGACTTTATATAGGTGAAGAACCAGCAGAAGGAATAGGTTTCAGGGGAAACAGGAGTTGAATTTTTGAGACTGACTCAGTTGACTGCTTGAAAAGGTCTAGGCAGAGCTTGATCTCTTGCAAGGCCAGGGTGGTGGCAGAGCTTCGAGTTTATCATTCTTTATAGCTGAGTAATACTCCATTGTATAAAAACACCATGTCTTTTTCATCCATTCCTTAGGTGGTGGACATTCTGGTTGCTTCCCAGATTTGGCTATCATACATTGTGCTGCTATAAACATAGGCACGCAGTCCTATTTTCTAAGGAGTCTCCACACTGATATCCATAACGATTGCACCAGTCTACATTCCCACCAACAGTGGAGAAGGCTTCTTTTTTCCCCACAGCCTCTCCAACATTTGTTGTTGGCTGATTTCTTTATGATAGTCATTCTTTTTGGGTGAGATGGCTTCTCGTTGTTTTAATTTGCATTTCATGGATGGCTAGTGATGTGGAGCATTTTTTCATGTATTTATTAGCTTCTAGAATTTTTTTCCTCTGAGAACTGTATATTCATCTTGGATGTCATTTCTGGAATAGGTCTTTAAATTTTGGGGCCCTGATGTGTTTTAGTTCTTTATAAATTCTAGAGAGAAGACTTTTGTCTGAGAGCTTATTAAGATTATTTCCAAATTTGTGGGTTGCCTTTTCACTCTGTTGGTAATTTCTTTTGATGTGCAAAAACTTCTCGGTAAGAGCAGGTCCCAGTTGTTGGTTCTTTCAAGTATTTCCTGTGCAGTTTAATTTTTGTTCATGAGCTGTTTGCCTATCCCTATGTCTTCAAGACTTCCACCTACTTTCTCTTCCAGGAGATTTAGTGTTTCTGTTTTAATGTTTAGATCTTTAATTCATTTTGATTTTAGTCTAGTGCATGGTGATAGACCTGGATCCAGTTTTAGTTTTTGGCATGTAGAGAGCCAGTTTTTCCAGCACCATTTGTTAAAGAGGCTATCTTTCTTCCAGTGAGTGTGTTTGGCCCCTTTGTTGAAGATCAGGTGGCTGAGTGTTTTTGTAGCTGTATCTGCCTCTTCTAATCTATTCCATTGATCTTCAGGTTTATTTTTTTCCCAATAGCATGCTGATTTTATCACAGTAGCTTTGTAACATAATTTAAAGTCAGGGATTGTGATGCCTTCTCCCTTGCCTTTGTTGCCCAGGTTTGCCTTTGCTATTCTATGTTTTTTCTGGTTCCAAATAAATTTTAGGAATGATTTCTGTAGGTCTGCAAGGTATGTTGTTGATATTTTGATAGAGATAGCATTAAATCTGTATAACAATTTTGGGAGTACAACCATCTTCACAATGTTGACTCTTCTATTCAGAAGCAGGGAATATCTTTCCATTTTCTGAAATTGTCTACAATCTGTTTTTTCAGAATACGATAGTTTTCATTGAATAGATCTTTTACTTCTTTAGTTAGATTAATTCCTAAGTATTTCATTTTCCATGGTGTTATTGTAAAACGTACTGTTTCTCTAATTTTTCTCTCAGTTTGTTTGTTATCTGTGACAAGGAATGTTACTGACTTTTGGATATAGACTTTGTATCCTGCTGTGCTACTGAATTTGTGTATTAATTGTAGTAGCATCTTGGTGGAGTTTTTTGGGTCTTCAAAGCAGAGTATCATGTCATCTGCAAATGATAGTTTAACTTCTTCTTTACCTATTCTTATTCCTTTTATTTCTTTCTCTTGTCTAATGGTTTAGCTAATGATTCCATAACTAAATTGAATGAGTGGTGATAGAAGACATCCTTGTCTTGTACCTGATCTGAGAGTAAAAGATTTTAGTTTTCCCCCATTTAGAATTATATTTGCACTTGGATTGCCATAGATGTCTTTTATCAGATGGAGGTAGAGGCCATTAATTCCAAACTTCTGTAGGACTTTGAACATGAATGAGTG
>NW_004524628.1:13400623-13404527 GCF_000260255.1 Octodon degus
GCCGGCGCAGGGTAGCAGGAAGCTCTCCACACACTCACCGGACCTGGGCTAGGACTGGGTCTATTAATGAGTGTTGGTCTTTGTCAGAAGCCTTTTCTGCATCAATTGAGATGATCATGTGTTTTCTGGATTTGGTTCTATTGATATAGCGTATTATGTTTATAGATTTATGTAATTGAACGATCCTTGTATCCTTTGGATGAATCCTACCTTGTCATGGTGTATAATCTTCTTAAAGATTTGCTGTATTCTATTTGCTGGAATTTTATTGAGGATTTTTGCACCTATGTTCATGAGGGAGACTGGCCTGTCGTTCTCCTTGTTGGTTACATCTTTCTTCAGTTTTGGTTCCAGTATAATACTTACCTCCAGGAATTATTTTGAGAGAATTGTTTCCTTTTCAATTTCATTGAAAATTTGAGGGGTTTTGGGATTATATCTTCTGTAAATCTCTTGTAGAATTCAGCTGTGAATCCATCAGGACTTGGACTTTTCTTTGTTGGTAGATTTTTTTTATTACATTTTGAATTTCATTGGATGTTATTGGGCTATTGAGAGTTGTTATATCTTCTTGATTCAGTTTGAGTAATTTGTACCTTTCTAAGAATCTGTCCATTTCTTCTGTGTCTTTGATTCTGTGAAAGTAGATTCTGAAAATAGCTATTGATGATCTTCTGAATTTCCACAGTGTCTGTGGTAATTTCACCTTTTTCATTCCTTATTGCATTTGATTTTTTTATTTCTTCTTTTTGATGAGGTTAGCTAGGGCCTTATCAGTTTTATTTAATCTTTCAAAGAACCAGCTTTTTGATTTGTTAATTCTTTGTATTGTTTTCTTTGTCTCAGTTGCATTAATTTCTGCTCTGATTTTTATAATTTCTTCCCCTCTTTGGGCTTTGGGTTTGGCTTCCTCTTTTTTTCCTAGACATTTGAGGTGCAGCACTAGGGTATCTATTTGTTCCTGTTTGGTTTTCTTAATGTGTGCGTTCATAGCTATAAATTTTCCTCTAAGCACTGCTTTCATCGTATCCCATAAATTTTGATAAGTATTTCATGAATTTTTATTGAATTATAGATATTGTTTAATTTATTATTTAATTTCATCTGCAACCCATTGACTGATGAGGAGAATGTCATTTAATTTTCTTATGTTTATGGGGTTTTTCCAGTTTCTTTTGTTGTTAATTTCCAGTTTCATTGCACCGTGGTCAGATAATATAGATGGGATAATTTCTGTTTCTTTGCATATACTTAAGCATGACATTCTATACACCATATAGTTGGGTGCTCATGGACATTCTATTTTAGAGAATGTCCCATTTGCAGCTGAAAAGAATGTGTATTCAGATGTGACTGGGTGGAACACTATGTATATGACCACTAAGTCCATTTGTTCCAAGTTTGGGTTCAGTTGTGCTAATTTTTTGTCTGCTTGACCTTTCTTTTTGGGATAAGGTGGTGTTAAGGTCTCCTGGTGAGACTGTGGTATTGGGTATTAGATTTTTCATTCCATTAAGATTTGTCTTATATAGTTGGGTGCTCACATGTTGGGTGTGAATGTATTTATGATTGGTACTTTTTCCTCTTTTTTTCTCTAACCAGTATGTAGTGGCCTTCTTTATTTCATTTGATCATTTTTGATTTGAATTTCAGATTGTCTGAGAACAGGATTGCTGCTCCTGCTTTTTTCTGAGGTGCTGGGGCATGTAGCATTGTTTTCCATCCTTTGGCTTTCAGCCTATGAAATTCTTTATGAGTTAAATGTGTTTCTTGTATACACCATATTGTTGAATTTTACTTCCTGATCCACTGTGCTGGTCTATTTCTTTTAATTGGTGAATTGAGTCCATTTACATTGATGGTTATAATTGAGATGTATTGACTTATGATTGACATGTTATTTACCTGGTGTTGTATACCTCTTTTTGTCCTCTGTTTAATTTTTTGCCCTATTTGGTGGGTTCTTTCCATTGTCATTCATGGAATTGTGGTCATTTTGGTCCCTCTCTAGAATATATTTTAGTAGTCTGTGTAGGCTTGGCTTTGTCATCATGAAATTCTTTAGTTGTTCTTTGTCATGGAAGTATTTCACTTCTCCTTCAAACTTGAGAGAGAGTTTTGCAGAGTATAGCAGTCTGGGCTGGAATTTATTTTCTTGGATTACTTGAAGTATTTTGTTCCATGCTCTTCTTAACTTGATAGTTTGTGAAGAGAAATCTCCTGTTATTCTCTTGGGTTTTCCTTTAAATATGATCTGTTTCTTTTCTGTAGCAGCTTTTAGTATATTGTTCTTGAGCTGGATTTCTGAGATCTTGATTACTATATGTCTGCGTGTGTTTTTAATTGGGTTGATGTTATTTGGAGTTCTATATGCTTCAGTTACTGAATGCCAGATTGTTTCACCATATTTGGGAAATTTTTGGCTATTCTGTCCATATTCTTTTAATATCTTTTGTATTGACTCCTTCTTTCTCATTGATACCTATTAGTCTTACGTTGTTCATCTTTGCATCATCTTGCAGATGTTGAACTACTTTTTCCTGCATCTTACTTGTTTTTAAGAGATCTTTTCTTACCTTTTCACTAGCTGCAATGGTGTCTTCAAGATCTGAAACTATCTTCACTTTCATTCAAATGGTTTTGCCAGCTAGTGATTGACGTTTTAATTTCCTGTATATCTCTTTGAATCTGCTTCATGCATTCTATTTCTTTCCTATATTGCTCATTCAAGGATTCCATCTTTTTTCTATTCTCCTCTATTTTCTTATGAGTGTCTTCTTTAGAAGCACTTAGTAATTCTTTCATTATAGTTATTTTTTTCACTTCAGAAATTATTTCTAACCTGATTTCCTCTATACACTTCTGAAGTTGTTTCTTTACTTCAGTTGTTATTATTTCAGAGATTTCAGGTGTGTGGTTTCCAATTTCTTCTATGTTAGTGTCTCCTGCATTTGTTCTGGGTGGGCTTGGAGCCTGAGATTGCATTTTACTCCATCTCTTTGTCATTTTGTACAGCACTATCCTCTGACCTTTGCTGCATAGCTTTGGTGTAGTTATTACCTTAGCACATACCACAATTCTTATCCAAGAGAGATTGTGTTGTCAAAGCAGTTACAGTTTTGTATTTACAGAACTACAACTAGGAACACTAACAATGGGTAGTGATATTTAGCAGTTGACAAACTTTTGTAACTAATGGGTTCGTGTTTTAGTCCATAAGAACAAACATTATGTCTATGTAGTTAAGCAGATATTAAATTGGGAATTTGTATTTAAGTTACTTCTCCTAAGTTGTCTGTTCACCTCCACTTGATGTATCTAGGGTCTTCCAGGTCTTCCAGACTAGTTTACCTCGGTTACCTTTTGCCCCCTCTCTCAGTCAAGAGAGAAAGAGGGAGGATACTCTCATAGATCTGGGTCTAGCAAAGTGTCTCAGGTTACCGTGTCTGGATCTACCATGTTTGAACTAGTCCTGATGTGCCTGGCTTTGGTCTGGCTGCTGTGCTCAGCTTCTTCCTGTTGCATCCCATCGAAGTGAACCCGCTGTGCCCCTCTGGCAAGATGTTCAGCTCCTGGATTAGTTGGGTGGCTCTGGCCCCTCGCCTCTCTGCAGAGAGTTCTGCCTCAAGGTTCCACAGGAGGCCTGGCCTGTCTGATGGAGCAGGTTTCCATGAGTGTGTGGATGGTCCCACACACATGCAGGGCCTGGGCTCTGGCTGGAAAGGGATCTGGGGAGTGGTGAGCAGGCAGAAAGTCCCACACTCATGCGGGGCCTGGCTGGAGATGGGTCTTGGGCATGGTGAGCAGGCAGAAGTTCCCACACATACATCTGGGCCTGGGGTCTCTGGGACTTTTGTACTTCTGAAAGTAAAAGATATGTTTTGTAAAGCAGCTGATTTTTTTT
>NW_004524628.1:13404647-13410444 GCF_000260255.1 Octodon degus
TTTTTCCTAAGAGCTAATTTCTAGAACAGTTTTTCTCTAAGAAAGCTCTCTCCTGATATACACATAGGCCAAGGTGAAGTTGGGAAAACCATTCCACTGACAGCTCAGCCTTTTGCAAGCCACAGATCTCCCATATTAATCCAAGTTCTCTTTGCAAAACAACTGTGAGTTTACCTCAGGGCGGGGCTGCAATAATCCAGGAAGTTCTACTTTGTTGCATTTTTAACTAAACCACAAATGTTGGTGCTCATCTGGATTTTGTGGGACACAGAAGTCACTGGGGTGATGGAAATTCTGGTTTTTTGTTTTGTATTAAGTACAGGGTCTGCAGGGTCTCACTACACAGGTCAGACTCATAGTGATTCTCCTGTTTTCAGCCACCCAAGCACTGGGAGTTTAGGCATGTACCACCACGTCCAGTCTCAATCGCTGTCTCAGCATGCCCCAGAAGTGGTGCTGGCACAGCACCCTGGGGATTGAACCCTGGACTCTGCATCTGACTAAGCAGGCACTTTAAGAAAATTCTTAAGTCTTCTCTCCATACATTCCAGTGCTCCATGCACATGTAGGATGGGTCATACCTGGAAACATGGATTGAAAATTGATCTAGGGAATTAGGAGCAAATTTAGGAGTTGACTGAGCAGCAGTGAAGGCACCCCAGAGGTTAACAATCACAGGAAGCCTTTGCTTCTCTCCAGCAGAAAGCACAAATACAGGAGAGCAAGTCAGGCATTCCAAAGCCAGGACCCCTAAGTGCCCTAGAACCAAAGTTATGAGGGGGAACTGCATATCCAGACCCAAAACACCAAGGAAACCAGAGAGGAGTCTTCCAATCTCTTGCAAGTGCCTTCCATTGCCCAAACCTAGTTGAATGTCTGTCAGGGAGTTTAGGAGCCTGTAGAATCAGTCCATGTGCTGAGCAGGGTGGGGACCAGGGAGTGGAGACCAACAGTACCCTTGCTGCCTGATCACTGTCATGGTTCTTCTAAGTCCGGCCCTCAGAAAGAGCTGAATTCCTACCAGAGCCAGCTCTCCCAAATATCCCTCCCCAGATGGTGAGGATGAAGGCCCAGAGATCCTTACACTGTCTCGGGGTGCAGCCCCTCTGTCAGATGCACCTGTGGCTCCCAGTCTGCCCCTATCCTGAAAACTGCATCAAGTTGTACACGGTTCCCTTCACCCTACAGGCAGCCAGGGAAATGGAAGTGTGTGTAGGCATAAAAGTTTTGGTATCTGTCACTGTCATGAGGTGAATATTGCCACTCTTTTCTTCATTCCCCATTCCAGATTCCCTTTGATGGCTGGATTCCTCAGCAAGTAGGAAGATGAAAATCTTTATTTCTGAGTGATCAGTCCTTAGTGGTCCTGAATTGGATGGTAGCTGTGGTTTCCCACTAGATTTTACTTGTAGACCATGGCAATGGTAAGAGCCTACTGACTTTTTCTTGTTAGTCCCACATATAGCACCAACCTAACATTTCTGTGATAGTTAACTGTGTCAACTTGAGCAAGAAATACCCAAGTAGATTGGATCAACATCATTCTAAGTGTGAGGGGATTTACTGAAGAAAGAAGACCTATTCTGTCTTGATTACTCTTCTCTTATTGCTAAGACAAAATACCTGACACTCAAAATTAATGAAGGAAAGGTTTATTTAGCTTACAGTTTGTGGAGGCTTCAGTCCATAATCAGTTGGCTCTAAAGCAGGGTGGCACAGCACAGAGGCAACAGTTTAAAGTGGTAAAAGACAGCAAAAACAACAAAAGCAAAGAGAGGGGAGCCTCTTTTTCTCCCTTATATTATGAGCAGGCTACATTGCCCTTGCCCAAGGGTGAACATAGCATTCACATCACCTCCCAGCCCTCCTCTTGCACAGGATAAGGATGTTTACAAAGTAAGGACTCTGGCTCCCCTTGAACTTCTAAAATTCTCAAGTTGACACAATGTAACAATTTAGGCTTAGACAACTGGTTGCCCCAAGGGTGTAAAGGGGAAACAAAGAAGGAGGATTCATTTCTGTTTCTTTGGAGGAGCTCCAGTCTGCCTTCACTGTGAAAGTTGTCTCCCCATTTAAGTGTAGATTCTTCAGCCTTTGGCACAGACCCTTCAGCCTCCTGATAAGACTCACACAGGACATTGTGCTACACGCCCCCCTTTGACTGGATCTTTTGGATCTCCAGGTGCAGACAGACCTTTTGTGCTTTCCCACATCACACTCTCTGGGGGAACCACTGTGAAGCTACTCTCATCAGTTCTTATAGATTTGTATGTATTTCATTAAATCTGATACTATTTCCCTGGAAATAGAGGTCTACTTGGCCAGCTTAATGAGCTCTTTCTATATCTGCAGCCAGTGTCACATGGAATGAATGAGAAAGTTGCTGCATCCCGTGTGAAAGTGTCCCCCCAGCAGCCAGGGGCTCTATGCCTCCAGACACCACGTGTTGACACACAGAGATGGTGAGAGGGTCCCTACCATTTCTAACCCTTGACTTCCTGCAGGTTCCTGCTATAGAAGAAACAGCGCCATGTGATGCTCCCTTACTCAAAGCCTCATGTAGGGCCAAGCCTGAGCCTTCTCACAGCTGGCTCCATGACTGTGAGAAGATTGGGCTTAAGTAAGCCCAGCTGCCTGAGTATCCAGACACACACACTTTGCCCTCACCAATCCCAAAGTCAGGTCTTGTGGAAGCTCTACGGAGAGACACAAACCTAGGATCTGGCAAGCCGATGAGTACACGCCACACACTGCACAGACAGAGCAACCACGCGGTCTTGAGTACTTCTTAAGAAAGGGCTTGGATATTGTAGGTGCGTGAATTCAGCAAAATAATCCAATATAGTCCAATAGTCCATAGTAGTAGTGGGTTGTCCACAGAATGGCAATGGAACACCCATCTCTGACAAAACTAAACAAAAAAAGGGGATATAAATGAAGGTCCATTTTGTAGTGAAAAAAATATACATCTGTATATACGAAATAGAATAGATATACAGCTACTTTCTCTTAGTTCAGTGAGAAGAAAGATTTATACTGAAAGTTTAGACAAGATATCCTGTCTGCATCTTGCACTCTGAATAACCACATATGAAGACAACAATATGCAATGTGTTAATTATTGTAACTGCCTTACTAACCTGTCTCATTGCTATTTCTTTCTCAATAAAATCAATTTTAAAAAAGAAAAAGAAAACGTAAAAAAAAGAAAAGAAATGGCATGAAAGTGACAAAGGGGAATCTTTCCTGTCCCAAAACTTTAATCATGTTGCCTCAAAGGAGAGAGAGCCAGAGGTGAGGGTCTGCACTGGTTCACAGGCAGTGGCCAAAGATCTGGCTGGGGACTTAGAACAAATTTAAGAACTTTATGAAAAGGAAGATGTCTGATCCCTCAGAAGGGCCAGTGTTTTTTGTTTGTTTGTTTGTTTGTTTGTTTGTTTTTCAGGGTGTCCTCAATGATTTCTCTCACAGCTTCTACTGTAGAGGCCAACAAGAGGGCAGCCATGTGTAAAGATTAGCATCCCTCTCAGCCACAACTGCACGGATGAAGTTGGTGCATGGGTTCAGGTGTGTGAAACACCCTTTGCTATAGCCGATCTGGCTGCTGGCAGTACTGAGTGCCAACCTGTCACTGGCAGAAGCCAGCATGGTATCATTTCCCTAGGGAGTAGCAGGTAGCCTGCTACCTGGCAGAAGGTTGGTTATGTTAGATCCCTTTCAATCTGGGAGATGCAGCTTGTCTTTATGAAAAAAGGCACCTGTTAGGGTTGAGGACTTGTTTTATTCACCTACAATCTTTTTCTGGTGGAATACAATTGTGTGTGTGTGTGTGTGTGTGTGTGTGTGTGTGTGTGTGTACTTTGAGAATGTTTTATTTACCATCTCAGAATCCTGAATACTAAACCAGGCATTTTCCACTTCAGGGCAGATTCCTGCTGCACACTGTCATGACAATGTAGATGATACAGCTCATCACTGCTTTCAAGCCCAGCTAGGTGCACAATCTCAGATGCCCTGGCACCTCTTCTGGGACCCAGGGTTATGCCAGTCAGTATCCACTAGTGCTAGGTAGTGCACCTGGAATGAGAGGGACAAGTTCAGGTGCAGTGATACTTTGTATCACTGTCCTGGACAACCCTGCAAGCTCTCTGGGAATGTCCTCACTTGTGCAGTAGAAGTAGCTTTATTCCTCTGTCCTACCACATTCTACTGCGTGGCCAGGAGCTGCATGGCCACAGCTATTCCCATAGTCTCTAATGTAGTTCTTAGGAAATGAGAGGGCGTCAGACTACAGATTAAAAATATATGGTAGCAAAGGGCTCTGCTCAGAAAGGAGACTTGGTGGGATCAGTTCATGGTGGTGGCGTTCTGGGACTTGCAGTTCCAGGTCCTCAGGGAGCTGAAGCAGGAAGATGACTTGAGCACAGGAGTTCAGGGTCAGCCCGGACAGCATAGCAAGTCTCTGACTTAAAACAATCAAACAAACAAATATAAGATAAAACATAAGTCTAGCACTTCGGACTCAGGAAGGTGGGAGCCAGGGACAAGCTGGTGAGTAGCAGAGGTGACTCACAGCTGGAGCAGAACAGACAGAAGGGAAAACTGGGTGAGGGGTGGGAGGCCTCTGCCCACGTGAACCCCAACAGTGAGCTCCAATCCACCCCATTTTCTCATTTGGATTCCTTGGGAACCCTTGAGATTCCTTTATTTTTATTTTAAAATAGCAAAAACAAAGACAGAATCAGCAAAAATAAAGTCCTTCTTTCCTTCAAACCAGAAGATTTTATGTGTTGTTTCCTACATATCTTCCCAGACACACTGGTCAGAATCAGGGCCTCATAGTTCTGATTCAGAGTCCACCGTGTACTGTCCACCTGATCACAGTTTCCTCAACTGTAAAGTGAAAATAATTCCAGTCAGTTGCTTTTTAAGACCTATCAATTTTGATGGATGACCTTCTAACCACTCTTCAAGGTCTAGCTCAAGGGTCCTGTCCACAAATTCAAAGTCCATGAGAATCACCCCTCAGCCACAGAAGACTGGTGCTGTCCTTCTGGTGCTAACCTGTGTGCCTGCTTTTCTCTGCTACCAGACTATGAGCTTCCTTGGACCAGCACTGTTTCCATGTCCTTTACCTCTGCAGGACGGCAGGGAATTTCTTGAAAAGGGGCTGTTGAATGTACATTTTTTTTTTCTTTTTTGGCGGAACTGGGGATTGAACTCAGGCCCTTGCGCTTGTCAGGGAAGTGCTTATTCCACTGAGCCATCTCCCTGGCCTGAATGTACATTTCTTAAATAAGCAAAGTGTATACCATCTGCTTGAACCACATTCTTTTAATTTTTAACTTTTTTTCTTAAAAATAAAATTCCAGAGCCGGCTTTGAAAGCGTGCACGTAGGGGTCTGAGGGAGCATCTCCAGAGCCTGGCGAGGCCATCCCAAGCAACACAGCAAGAGCCTGTATTAAGATGAACATAGAAACAAAGTAAAATTCCAAAGGAACAGGGCATCCCTTATTTGCTTATCATACATAAACATTTCTGAAATGTGTCACACATGATTTGTTAGTAATTATAAAAATAATATTGTCTTTGACATTAATTAATTATGAGCAGTTTGAGTTTCCTTCAACTAAAATTTTAGCGATCATGGAGTAGAGTCTTAAAAATTAAAAATCTGGTCTACTATGTTTCAATGAAAAGAATTTAGGAACAGTCAGATGATATATAAGAAAGCAAGATCCTTCCAAAGGAGAAGAAAAATACACATGGTAAAAATAAACTATAGGATATACAAAT
>NW_004524628.1:13421349-13426897 GCF_000260255.1 Octodon degus
ATAATGGTCTTTCAACTTGTATATCTCTGAAGACTAATAAGGCTGATTGTGATATATCTGTTATGGCAAATGCCTGTTTGTCTTTTGCCTAATTTTTCTGCCTGATTTATTAGGATTGTGTTGTAAATACCTTCTCATATCTGTAGTTTGCTCCTTAGCTTTTAATACTTTCTCCTATAAAAAAGCTCTAGTTTTTTATTTTAAAAATTTTTTTCATGTGTTTGTTATAGTTCAGATTCATAGAGATCCTCCTGTTTCAACCTCCCTAGTGCTGGGATTATAGATATATGCTACCAGACCTGGTCTTAGTGGGTTTTTTTGTTGTTGTTGTTAATTTTTTTGTGGGCTGTTCTCACACACTATTTTAAACAGTAAATGTTTTAGTACGATGATACCTGAGTTTAGCAGAAAAAACTGAAGATTGAAAAACCTGCTGAATTTCAAGTATTTCCTTTCTATTAAAGATATTAGTACCTAATAACAAAATTAAGGAAATATTAATAAGTGGCAGATAAAGGTTTTAAATTTAGACCTTTTATTTGAATTCAATTATCTTTCTTGTATTTTTTCTTCCTCTCTTTCTTTCCTGGGCTTTCTACTGTGAGATTTACACTTTATTCTGAAACCATAATTTCTACCACAGGGTTGTCTTGACTGTTTGTGTGGAGTCGTCATCACACGTCTTCTGTGTTTGGCTTGACCTCTTGGTTGGATAGGCTCCATTTTAAACCACCTTCTTGGAGGACAGCACAGAAAGATACAAGGTTAGGTCATCAGTGTACCTCTTACTGTAGGATTTGCAAGCCAGATCCCCACTGGGAGCCACATAACTTCCTGTGGAATGCTCCCTGCTCAGTGCACTGACCACACTCACCTGAAGGCAGGGTGGTTATGCAGCATCCTCTTTGCCTTATGTCTTCTTGTCCTTCATATTTGTCCCAGCTAAGCTAGGTTCTGCTTCACTGCCACTGGTAAAACAGATGTGGGCACTGTGCCTAGGCACATCCCACCTCGCAGCCTGAGAAGAGACTGAGTACTATGCGAGCCTAACCTAAGTTCTGCCTCAAAGTGGACTGCTTGGTTCCTATAGGAACAGAGAAACTTTTGACTCAGGGGCCCTCTGAGGAAGTCTGGACTTGTGCCTTCTGGGCACCCATAGGTTCATTCTGTAGACAAATATTTGTGTGCCAAGTGGATCCTATCTAGTGTCCCTTGAATTTGGCTTTGCATGTGAAGTGAGCTAAGAGAGTCTTTTCCAACAAGCTGCAGATCAAAGTTCACCCACAGTCAGAGAGCTGCTTTTAGATTTTTTTCCCCTTGAGAGACAGTCTGGCTTTCTTTTAGGTATTTGTTTCTCATGAATTGTCTACTGACCTATCACCTCCCCATCTATCATGTATTTATGGACACAGCACCACTTTGGAAGGTAGGTAGGTCACCATACTTGCATGCAATCTGAATTTGAGAGAAAATGCCATTGTCTTTGCAAAAGCTAGGAGCTCATGTCTGAAACTCTGTCCTTACTCCTTACCACGTGAGGCTTCACCTTGTTAAGACAGACACTTGCTGTTCTGAGCCTCTTTCCTGATTTAGAAATGACCTTTTACTGTCTCTGCTTTTGTTCATGCCTCTCCTCACCTCCTTTTCTCTCAGCTTTATTACAGGGACATTCCAGCTTGCACCACTCATTCAGACATGGGGAATATCCATTCATACCTCATTGTCCAGCCTCAAAAATCTGCACCTCATCCAAGATGCTTCTGAACTGTAGGGTCTGGGGCCATGTTCTAAACATCAACCTCATGCCAATTCCCAGCTGTTTGGGTCGTACATCTTCTTTCCTTACATTAGCAGCTGCTACACTGTAGTGTGATCACCAGTTTGTGTAGCTCATTCTAAACGTGGCTGGACCCACACTGAAGGCAGAGGCCTTTTCTTTGCATCTATAAACCCTGGCACCTGGCAGGAGGACCTGTACATCATACTCAATGAATCCTGCAGGAGTGAGCAACTGACCAGATGAGAAGTATAAAGTAGGCCCATTATGCAACACGAGCTCCACACCAGGCAGGAGACAGCGGGGCCTACTGGAAAGAGCAGCAGTGTTGCATAGCAACATCTCCCCCCTGTCCTGTCACTCTGGATAGACACAACATATAATTCTTATGGCAAGGGTCCCTTTATGACCCATTTCGGCTTGTTTCAAGAATATATAATGTCTTAAGCATCCACAAGAGTGACAAATACTGCAGAGCCCAAATATTCATACCTGAGAATCTACTTTGTCAGAGGGTTAACTGTGAGTCAGAGAAACACTGGGCAGATGTCCCAGAGCCCACAGCTGCCTTATGTTCTTTGAAGGGACACATTTAGTCAAACAAGGCACAAATGTCGCTGTCCTGGAGTGCTGCCCACACCTCTTCTGCAGGCTCTAAGGGCTCCCCTGGCATGGGTGGGCATCACAGAGCCCAGCTGGTCTTCATGGACAGAAGAGCTTGCTGGTTCTGCATTTGGTGTTTCTCTAACTGGCTTTAGTCCTGGAAGAACATTCAGCCTACCTGCTGACCTATAACCCAGAAAAGCCTTTACATGAATTCAAGCTCTTTGAAGCATTTGCATGGAAAAAGCTGCCCCTGAGTCAGGCAATCATGCAGAAGGCTCCTGCACTTATCCTCTGATGCCGGGAAGCAGGCAGGAGAGAGGCCTTGTTCCTTGCAGCTCTTTGCAGTGGCTGTGTTCCACAAAGTTGCCTTGCACGCTGAAGTAGTGAGTAAGAACCGCGGCTCCTGGTGGAAACATGAAGTCAGGACTCGAGCTTCTGGTCACAGCACTTCCATCAATAAATATAAAGCTTTATTTTATGTGGATTTCTGTTTAAAGACATCTTTAACCCTGGCAGTTGAGCTTAACATCACTATCTGTGAATATCAAGTGCCTTAGACATAGCATGGAACCGGTATTTTCCAAAAATTGTTGATATGCTAAACTTTAAATCCCTATCGAATGTAAAAAAAATAACAATTACACATTTTACACAGAAATTTAGAAATCTAACCATATACAACATTATAGCAGGACAGTCCTATGACACTTTTCTTGTCTCTTGTTTTCTTTTATTACCTTTTTTAAAAAACAAACTTTACGTGAGAGAGAGAATACAGCAAAAATTGATACATTAGAAGCAGTACGCATTTAGGGGACCAGAACCCAAGCTGTGAAGATGAACAGCACTGACTGAGCCCTGCTTTGTAGAGTTCATATTTGGAGGGTAAGAGGTCTTTTTAGCTCCCTGTGGAGACTCAAATATGCCTGAACCCTGCCCCAGTGGAGGTGCAGGGCTACCTACTGTTCTGGCTCAGCTGCAGTGTCTTTCTCAAAGCTGCTGCTGCCTTGCTCAGTTTCTGTTCCTCTCTCCAGTGGATCCTGTCCTGTACTGTAACCTGCACATTAGGGCAAGATGCATGGGCCAGAAGCTCCCTGGGCAGAGTTCACGGACTAAGTGATTCTGCTGGAATTTGACAAAGACCTCAAAGTGGGTTTCATGCCAGTGCAGAGGTAGAGCTGGGACGTGTCTGAGAGCAGGAGGCTCACACCTAGGCAGATCCTCTGCTGTGTCTGGTGGCCTAAGCTGAGTATTCCTAGAAGTACCAAGGCTCTACCTCCAAAGGTGATGGGTGTGCATAGCATCCATGCCAGGAGGGGAGACTTGTTGTGCCCACCTGCCTTTGTGGAAGCAAAGATGCTGGTTCTAGGAATCCCAATAGATCAAGCTTGACCACCTGCTCCATTGTGCCAGTCAAAAAGACAGCAGTGGGGCCAGGGAGAAGGCTCAGTGGAATAAGCACTTCCCTAGCAAGCGCAAGGGCCTGAGTTCAATCCCCTGTTCTGCCAAAAAAAAAAAAAAGACAGCAGTAAAGAGGAGCAGGAAATGGCTTTAATTAGGAATGGCCACCAGGGAAGATAGAAAAAATTCAAGTTCAGCCTCTTGGGATGACAAAAATCTTGGCACGTTATAGAAAAGGGGAACAAAGGCAAAGGTTGTGGCTTTATGTAATAGGGGGAGGGTTTATTACATAGACAGAAGCATAGGGAATCCCAGTCAGGATGTGGTCCAGTTGACTGTATCTCAGAACTTGATTATTATACGTCTGGGCATGTTTTTAGTTGGGTTGATGTTATTTGGAGTTCTATATACTTTGGTTATCTGAATGTCCAATACTTTTCTCATATTTGGGAAGTTTTCTGCTATTATTTCTGCCCAAATTCTTTTTATATCATTTTTATTGACTCCTTCTTTCTCATTGATGTCTATTATTCTCATGTTGTGCATCTTTGCATCACCTGCAGATGTTGAATTATTTTTTCCTGCATTGAGATGGTGACTTCAAGTTCCCCTATATCTCTTTGACTCTGCTTCATGCAATCTATTTCTTTCCTATATTGCTCATTCAAGGATTCCATCATTTTTTCTATTCTCCTCTATTTTTTATCAGTGTCTTTTTTAGAAGCAGTTATTAATTCTTTCATTATAGATATCCTTTCTTTTTCTTCAGAGATTATTTCTGATCTGAGTTCCTCTATATGTTTCTGCAACTGCTTCTTTACTTCAGACATTATTAATTCAGAGATTTATTTTTTTTATTTCAGAGGTCATTTCTGATCTTATTTCCTCTATACCTTTCTGCAGTTGTGTCTTTACTTCAGGTGCTATTAATTCAGAGATTTCAGCTGTGTGATTCCCAGTTTCCTCTATGCTAGTGTCTTCTGCACTTGTTCTGGGTGGCTCAGGGCTTGAGATCACATTTTGCTCCTTCTCTTTGTCATTTTGTATAGCACTGTCCTCTGACCTTTGGTGTAGAGCTTTGGTGCAGTTATAATCTTAGCACCTACTAAAATTCTTACACAAGAGAGATTATATGGTTAAAGCAGTTATAGTTTTGTATTTATAGAACTAAAATTAGAAACACTAACAATGGGTAGTGATATTTAGCAGTTGACAAACTTTTGTAACTAATGGATTCATATTTTAGGCAGTAAGAGCAGGCATTATGTCTGTGCACCTAAGCAGATATTAAATTGAGAATTTGTATTTAAGTTAGTTCTCCTAAGTTGTCTGTTCACCTCCCCTTGATGTATCCGGGGTCTTCCAGGTCTTACAGACTAGTTCATCCTGGTTACCTTTTGCCCCCTCTCTCAGTCAAGAGAGAAAGAGGGAGGATACAGATCTGGGTCTAGCAAAGTGTCTCAGGTTATCATGTCTGGATCTACCATGTTTGAACTTGTCCTGATGTGCCTGGCTTTGGTCTGGCTGCTGTGCTCAGTTTCCTCCTGTTGCAGTCCATGGAAGTGAACCTGCTGTGCCCCTCTGGCAAGGTGTTCTGTTCCTGGATTAGTTGGGTGGTTCTGGCCCCTTGCCTCTCTGCAGGGACTACAGCTGGAGAGTTTTCACACCAGGCCTGTATGCCAGGCCTGGGCTGGGCCTGGAGGGGTCCTGAGAGCACGGCGGAAGGTCTCACTCACACGCCGGGCCTGGGCTGGGTCTGGAGGG
>NW_004524628.1:13426997-13432688 GCF_000260255.1 Octodon degus
AAATATAAATGATATTTTGACCTGTTCTTTCAACAAACCAGTCTAGAGCAAATCCATTCTCTAGTTTGGAAGTTGAACTGATTTCAGGTAAATCAGAAACAACCTCTGGGTTCCCTGCTTTCCTGAGTGGCCCACACTTAGATGCCACCTGCCTGCTGAGTAGTCTGTGATCTTGTGACAGGAATATTTCCACGTGCCAGACAGCCATCTGTCACTCAAGCCTGAGCTGCTTACACCATGTTTTCTAAAGCCCACCCAGGAGAACCTTAAGCATGGGCTACATCCAGCTTAAAATAAATATTTAAATTAGTTATAAGTTTCTAGCCAGTTGCATTAACTGCTATTAAATTAATATGCTTACTAACTATGGGAAAGAAGCAATACATTCTAGGAGAAGACCTGAGTGGACAGAGAACTCCAAAGGCAAGAGGTAATGGAGTTTGTAATTATTGATTTGGTGGGGACATCTCATCTGAAGTTTATAATTTCAAAATTAGCCCACACTACAGTACATGATATATAAGCTGATTCCTACTTTTTCCTCAATAAAATGATTTCATTTTCCAAAGATACAAATCAGAACCATAACATTCTCTCCTTATTTAGAAGACTTGGTGGCTAGAGATAAGAACCTTTTAGAGGGAGGTTGAGTCAAAGTGAAGACGTCTTATTAAGGCCTTTCAAAGAGTAACAGATAACATCATATTAGCCCAAGAAAGATATAGTAACAAACTCAAATAAGCTGTCTAACAGAAGCACAGGGCCTCCCTCTCACCTCTGTCAGAGCTCTTTGTTCTCTTGGTGGCTACACTGAATATGGCCAGAGGCTTCCCACCGAGGGACAGTGAGGGCTAAATGGGGCAGACTGCAGGCTGGGATGGAGTGAGAAAGTCCTGAGTAAAAGGAAGGATTTGTCTGGGGAGTGCTTAAAACCTAGTGCTGCTACAAAACCAGGAACAGGCTGGGAAAGAACCCAGAAGGCAAGGAAAGAAAATGACATGGCAAAGCTGTTTGGGGGAGTAATCATGACCAGATTTCAGGACGCGTGGACCAAGTCAGTCTTGGACTCTACGTGGACTCCTCCCAAGAACACCCAATGTGTGTGATGAACAAAAGGAGACAAGATACATGAAGCAGGCACTATCAGGCCTCTACACAGCAGCCCACCCTGTGCCTCCAGGGTGTAGTTTTGCTTTATATCTTTATTTTTATTTTGGTTTTAGTTTTCCTCTTTTTTACTTGGCTCAAGTTTTCTCTGAAGAGCCAGTTTCTCCCTTACTCTTCCCTTTTAATCTTTCCTACCTCAAATAAAAGTAAAACTTTTCCACCATTTTTGCTTGTTTCATTCAATTCCTTTTTCAAAACAGAAAAAACCTGGAAACTATCTATATTCCAGCACCCCAAAACCTGGTAACAAAGGGACACAGGGGAAGTAATGGGTTCCAGTATGAGAGGAAGCAGAGGAGACGGGATATCAGAGAAGGCTGACCTGCAGGACTCAACTCACTCCTAGAATGAGGAGATGCCAGTGAGAGGTCTGTCTGCAGGACCTGGCCCAGACCTAGGAGGAGGGGACTCTTGTGAGAGGTCTGTATACAGGACTGAAGCAAAGCTCAGTTGTGGCAGGGGTGATGTTCCTGATAGGCTAGGCAAACAGTTTCTGGGACCAGACACAGCTAGGGTGAGAACCAGGGCCACGCTGAAGCTCTCTTTAGGCTCTGCAGCTTCCCAGAATGCCTGGGCTACAGAACGAGGCACAGCATGGTTAAATGGAGTATAGCTCTTATTTTAGTATGTGAGAGAGAGAAAGAGCTGAGCCACAACAGATAGCAAATTGTTCCCATGCCAGGGCTGCTGAAGGGTGAGCACTGTCACTCTTGGCAAGGCCCAGGCTGAACGGACTACTTCTGGGGGCCTGACCAGTAGAGTACTGGTTCTAGTTCTGCCACCCAGTGACCATAAACTGAGTCTTTCTCCCTGGTTTGTCTCATCCTATCTAACAGCTATGGCTCTAGCCTTAACCTCTGTCTTTGAACTTAGAGAACTAGTTGGGGATTGTAAGGATAGTCAGGTCTGGCTTATCTGCAGTGGAGATGCAGAAACTAGATAAATACAATGGACATGTATTTCTCAGTGAGGCCCATTGGCCTGTGCCAGGACTCACGTCTGGGCAGGCAGAGGGGCTTTATTCCATGCATCTTGGCCCAGGTTGAGGACCTCAGAACACAGCTTTGGTTTGCTGTGTTGCTGCTGACCAGTAGGTGACAGTGATAAGGAGCAATGTCAGAGAGCAGGGCAGAAGAAGCACACGATTTGGGTTTAATTAATTCACTGTCTGAGGCTCACTCACATGGCCACAACTAGTTGAGAGGAAGGCTGGGCCACAGGTGGTGAACCCACAGATGGGAGACACAGAGCACAGGGCACAGTGAGCACCTGGATGTCTCTGACGCCTTCATCCTTGAATTCTGGCCATCTTCTGACTATGTTCCGTAAGTGTACCATAGGGACCTGAAACCAAAGATGTCTCCAGTGAAACCTGTTCTTCATATTCTATTCTTCAGTCAATAGTATCATTGCCTTTGGATGTTCAGATGCAAACCTTTGAGTCAACTTGACTTCTGCCCAGCTTCCACTGACCTTTGGGGTGACATAAATGCACAACTGTGTCTCCTCTGTGGGAACCATGGCTGATTGAAGACCTGGATGCTGCCCTACAGGGATAGTCTCTGTGCAGGATCTGAGAACACTCTTCCTAAGGTGACTGTGACACTCACCCACTCCTGTGAGACGTGGCTCCTTCCAAGGGACACCTGGTTCAGGGACTTCCCATCAACTTGGTGGAGATCCCTAGATCTGTGTTGAGTCTCAAACCTTTCTGAAGTTTGCACCCTTCATCTCCTTCACTGAAGTCAGATCTGCCTTGTGGTCTGAAGGCTTTCCTTATTTCCCTGGCTTTCCTTTACATCTCTTGCTGGACTGGAGGTGTAGCTCAGTGGAAGAGTGCTTATCTGGCACATAAGCAAGCAAACAAGATCTTGCCAGTAAATCTAACCCCATGTTGGCACCTGCTTCTCAGAAAACAGACTAAAGCACTATTGGAAATTATCTTCTCTTTTCTTGTCTCATTACCACCGCCTTCTCCCTTTTATCTTTGCACAAAGCTTCCTAATTGTCTTGTAGCCTCCAGTCCACTTCTTATAACCACAGAGCAGAGCCCTGCTTCCAAAATATAGACATTAACAAAATACCTTCTCTGATCAAAGCATTTGCTCACTCTCTTCTTCTACCTATGGAATCCACCTGAATTTCTTGGGACATAATTCAAAACTTTCGGTTTCTTCTTTTCTTCCCATTTATTTAAGTTTTCTTTAATTTCTGAAAAATATTTCACAATTTTCAATAGCCTTTATACATACTACATTGTATTTTACCTAAGTTATTTGGTTTTTTCTCATTAACTTTATTGAAAATCAATAATTATATAGCATATTAAAAATTGTAGAAAAATAATGAACTGTGAAAGATACAAGATGTAGACAGAATGAATTTTAGAGAAATATTTCTGAAATGAATACACAGCATGAGATTAATAATAGAGCACATAGTAAATAAATTACCTAGAAACTTAAATGAATATAACAGTAAAAATTGTCTAAAATAAGAATGAAGAATTTACAGATCAGTCATATAATAGTTCACTGTGCCAAAATCAAGAAACTTATATTCATATAATTAGAATTCTCAAAGTAGAAAGCGGTAAGCAATAAATATTTAAAGATTTAAAATTTCTGAATGTAGTTGAAATTATAGCATCACATTTCAAAAATAAATGAAACTTTTGCACAAGAAATTTGAATAAAATCATACCAACATACACAAAAATGAAATCCTCCAAAACTAATTGTAAAGAAAAAAATCATTAAAGCATATATGTAAAAAAAAATTAGCTATGGAAGAACAAAATTAATTTGCATCTTATTCCACATTAGAAAAAAAGAGCAAGTGGGTAAGAAACTAGACTAATTAGTTCAAAGGACTGAGAGAAAAGAAAAAAAGATCTGTCCTCAGAATTTTTTTTTTTCTGGAACTGGCAATTGAACTCAGGCCCTTGCACTTGCAAAGGAAGCATTTATTCCACTGAGCCATCTCCCTGGCCCCAGAATTTTATACTTAGCAAACATACCTTTGAAAGTAAAAGTAAAGTATTTTCCAGTTATACAAGCTCAAAATATTCTAATACCTCCAGATGTAGCATACAGGAAATAACAAAGAGCATAATCCAAAAAGCAAGAGAAATTGCTACATGGTCCAGGATAAAGAATAAAGAGCTCTGAAAATGATAGTTATGAAGGACTATGTAAAATGTATTAGATGAACCCATTTAAAAGGTCATTGAAGATTTCTATGAAACAGTATCAATCTTATGTCAGGTTATATACATATTTTTCACATATATATGTGTATGTGTGTGTAAAACAAGGAAGGAGTGATATAAAGTCAATGAAAAATGGAAATATACTTTTTAAAGTTTCTAATACTAGAAGAAAATGTCATATCATGTCTTATAAGTAGATTGTAAGTCAAAGATACAGTATAAATCTTAAAACAAAAATTAAGATTAAGCAATTTTCAGAAAATTAATTAAATCCTAATTAATTAAAGATTAAATTAAATATTTCAAAACAACATTCCAAAATTAAAATTAAATCATGAGTCCAACTAAGAGAATGTTGTGTATCATATGCATGAATCTGTGATCAATTCAGAGTACTCACATAGTATTTGAATAGGTTAATATATGCAAAAATATCAACTAAGAAAAAGTTTTCAAGGTAGTAAAGAAGTACTAAGAATAAAACATAACATAAATACTTGTATGGCAAATATATGACCAGCACTTCTAACAGCTTGGGGATAGGATATTGCACAAAGTTCTAGTATGTCGTGGACATGGACAGTGTCCGTGATGCTCACTGGTGGCCAGGTGTCACCTGTGGGACTGAGCTGCTGCTATTTTCTTGATATCCACCCTGTAGGCCCAGACAGAATTGTGACCCACAGGGTGCAGGAGAAGTCTATTTGTAGAGTATGTGGATGGAAATATTTTGCTGCTGTATGCAAAAGAATAATTGAAAGACTGCTGTTGTATACCTCTTTTTCTCCTGTATTTGTTTGCCTTATTTAGTGGGTTGTTTCCATTCTCATTCATGGAGTTATGGTTCTTTTGATCCTTCTCTAGAATCTCTTTTAGTAGTCTCTGTAGACTTGGCTTTGTCATCATGAAATTCTTTAGTTGTTCTTTGTCATAGAAGTATTTCACTTCTCCATTATACTTGAAAGAAAGTTTTGCAGGGCATATCAGTCTGGGTTAGAATTTGTTTTCTTGCAAGACTTGTAGAATTTTGCTCCATGCTCTTCTTGATTTGATGATTTGTGAAGCAAAATTTGCCATTATTATCTGGTTTCTCCTTTAAATGTGATCTGTTTCTTTGGTCTAGCAGCTCTTAGTATACTGTTTCTGTGCTGAAATTCTAGATTCTTGATTATTATATGTCTCAGTGTGATTTTAATTGGGTTGGTGTTATTTGGAGTTCTATATGCTTTGGTTACCTGAATGTCAGATTGCTGTCCCATATTTGGGAAGTTTTCTGCTATTACTTCTTTTTTTTTAATTTTTTTTTATTTTAT
>NW_004524628.1:13439101-13442393 GCF_000260255.1 Octodon degus
TCTGGAGGGGTCCCGGACCCATGAACCTTGTTCTAGGGACATTCTCTGAGTGATTAACTGTGTATGTGAAGAGCTGAACAGGAGTCTGACTCAGGTTTTTTGGTAATGAGGTAGACACATAACAGGCAGAAATGCCAAAGTTCATCTCACTTCTAGTCAACCACTGGGCTTTGCAGGGCCGGCCTCTAAGTCACTGTTACACATTTACTCCTCATCCACCCTACTGTACCCTGACCCAAGGCAACAGTGTAAGACTGCTCATTCTTGTTTTGAAACTTATCTTACCAGATCACAACGAAGGAAATGCAAATACAAACTCTGAAGTTTTCATGTTTGCATTGACATCCCAAGGAGACAACCCATGGTGGAGGGTCAGGGAGATAGAGAAGACAGCTGTCTGCCCCTGTATCTTGTAGGAAGAGAGTGCACTGAGCACAATTTTAACACACACCTTTTTGACCCAGCAATTCCCATGTAAGAATGTACCAGGTAGCACAGTGGAAAATATTTGTAGAGTGATATTTACTACAGTAAATAAAATCAGAAAATATAAAACTGTCTTTTGATAAGTACATGGAGAAATAGATCTCTTTTATGATACAGCCCACTGGCCATTGACAGAATGAGCTGTATGTCAGGTTCTCTAGGTGCACCTCTTCACTTCTTCACATGCTGTAGGTGACTCATCCATAGCCATCCCAATTACCACACCCAGGCACTGTGGTAGGCAGAGGAGAAGCAGGGGGGGCTTTCTTAGCATCTGGATAATCTCCACTGCAGTGAGTCAGAAGCTAGAGTCAAGAATGACTCCAGAGGGCCGGCTGATAGCTCAGCAGACTAAAGCACCCACTTGGGCAGAGTAAGTGACCAGGGTTCGATCCCGGCGTGCCATGTTGGCCCCTCCCCTGGGGTGCACTGAGACAGAGATTGGGACTGAGTGTGGTGACCCACATCTGTAATCCCAGCACTCAGGAGGCTGACAACAGAAGAATCACTACAAGTCCAATCTACGTAGTGAGACCCTGTATGCCCTATGGACCTGGTCCTAAATACAGAAAATAAAAGAGAGAAAGAACAACTTCAGAGAGGCCATCAGGAGAAAGAGCAGGAGCAATCAGAAGGTAGAGGGTTGTTGGAAGAGCGCAAGATACTACCATTCAGTTGGATGAAAACCAATTATGCCTTTGGATAGGGCCTGGAAGTTGCTGGGAATCTTGGCAAGGGCTGTGTCCTGGGCACATATGCCTAATTGGAGAGCCTGAGCAAAAGAGTAAGAGAGGAGAGGACAGACCAGGATGTAGGGGAAAAAATAACTTTAGAGAGGAGGATAAAAATGAAGTGTGGCTTGGTTTGAGAGGAGGGAGAGATTCAATTTTCTTACATGAGAGAGACTTGAACATGTGAAAACTAAAGGGAGGAATATATATATATATATATATATATATATATATATATATATAATTCGTGTGACTGTATGCAAGAATGTGCATGCTATTCATATGCTGGTAAAGACACAAAACTTTGCTTCTGAAAAGACTTGTAAGAAATGACTAATGGTGGTTACCTTTGAAGAGGTGAGTACATAGAAAGAGGCATGAATTTTACTTTTTGTTTTCTACTTCACAACTTCTCTCAACCAAAATTCCTAATTTTCAGTGTAAATAAATAGCTAAGCATAGAGAAGAAAACAGGTCTAATGAAGGAATCCTAGGAATCCAGCTAAGGAGAGAGCTACAACCAAATCCCAGCACACCATATCTTTCAGGGGCTCACCTGGAAGCCTCCATCCACCCTCACCAGATGAATGGCTAGGTCACAAAGACGACAGTGAAGCCCCTTGGTTCTTGCTGGTGCACAGGTGTGGATAACTGTGCTGAGTGGTCAGGAAGGCAGGGCTATTCTCACCTATGGCAGGTTTCGAGTAGGTGGGCAAGATTAGGGAGGGAGAGCACATCATTTAACTCCTCAGATGGCATGGAGTGGGGATATAATAGGGCTGAGAGGACACAGTGGACTAGCATGAAGCTGCACCTAAAGAACCACAGCTTGTTAAGGAATGAAGGTTGAAGTATATCATGAGGTATGGAAGTGATCCAGAGGGAAGCTATGTAATAAGAACAATTTCTAAATAAGGTTGAAGGGGCTGGAGGAGAAGGCAGAATTCAGAACTTGCCTAGATAGGGGCAGGTGCTGGAGGGAGCTGACCGAGAGCAGAGCCTGTAGGATGAGGATGGTGGAGCTTGAGGGTGGCAGGTGGACAAGATGGTTAGGGCATGTGGCCAGGCTGTGGAGCCTTGACAGTCCAGAAAATCAGGATAAGAGAAACATGCAAATGCTGGCTCACCAGTCCTGCATCATGTGGGCTGGCTTGTAGCATTTATAATGCTGGTGGGGCAATTCCCTCCTGACACTGTCATGAGTCATAGGCTAGCTGTTGGATCCAACTGGCTGGATGTAGAACAAGAGTCATTTCCAGAATACTGGCCTAGTACTGTACTCCTACAGGCCTGCAGCCTGGAAACTTTGGGTGTGGTAATGCTCTTAACAGTGCTGGTGTGGAGCAGTGAGCACATTACTTCCTGAGCACAGCCCTACTGACTACCTCCCATATGCACCGAGAGCACATCTCTAGGCAGGCACCTTGTGCCACTCCCCTGGATTCTTGCTTGCTGTGGTGGCTAATGGTTACTTATAACATCTACTTTCTTTTTCTTTTCTTTTTTTCAGTACTGGGGATCAAACTTGAGACCTTCCCCTTGCCAGGCAGGTGCATATGCTGTTGAGCTATATCCCTGGCCCTCAACCTATACTTTCAGTGGCAGTGTTTTCACATGCTTTTGTACCTCCCAGGGAATAAGAACATGGCCAGGCCCAAAGAGGGTTTGGATTCGGAAGCACTTGTGAGCTCTTTCCAAGTGTTATTAAAGAGAGAACACTAAGAATGTTCTTAATATATTACTGCTGTGACCCGGGGCCCCACTGGATCCTGCATAGACCCAGAGCGCAGGCCCAGTGAGTGAGTGAGACAACCTGGGGCCCACCAGATCCTGAATAGACCCAGAGCCCAGGCCCGGCATGTGAGTGAGACCATCCAGGTCTCCCTCTGGATCTTCATTCGACCCAGAGTGCAGGCCCAGCGAGGAACCGTTCAGCAGAACTCCCTGCAAAGAGACTAGAGGCAAGACCCACCCAGCTGATTGAGGAGCAGAACATCTTGCCAGAGAGACACAAAGGGTTCAACTCTAAAGGCTGCAGCAGAAAGAAGTGGAGCACAGCAGCCAGATCCAAACAA
>NW_004524628.1:13444658-13457277 GCF_000260255.1 Octodon degus
ATATTACTGTTGTTATTATTTAACAATGTCGAGACTAAATCCAGTACATCCTGTACAGTAAATATCTTTTTAAAAATAGGTAAATATGTACATGAACAAAGTTTTCAAGGTACAAAAGAGGAAGGTAAGTTTTCCTCTCTGGCTCTGTCTGATCTAATGAGCTTTAATGAAGTCACACCTTGGCTTACTGACATCTCATTGGGAATAGTCTGTTTATGAACATTTATGAGAATAAAGGCATTTATGAGCATATACATACTCACGGGTCATTACTATACATAAACTCATAAATGATAAGATATTACACTCACCGTTGTGAACGTTGCTTTTGTCACAGTATGTATTGTGCATTTTCCATGTCAGGGCACACGGTGCTCTCTCCTTCTTAATAACTGTACACCATTCCATTGTAAAGCTACAGATGATGTCTATTTAACCATGTTACCGTGGATGAACACAGAAGACAATGCTACAATGAAGTGGCTTACTATGTATGTTTAATGGAAACACAAAATTTTTCACTCAGATCATCTATTGTAAGATGATTACTGAAGAATAAAAAATTTGGGTCTAAAGATATATATTTCCAATGTTTCCAATATTACCCAATATCTTTGTGGAGGTTGTACCAATTTATATACTCAGAAGCAATAGATGAGGTGTCATGTGTCCTGGGGCAGAAATGTTTACTGAACACTCAGTCTATGCCTGGCACACTGCTTAGTGCTGGGAACATGGAGGAGTCGGAAGCAGGGAGCATGTGTACTCCCACCGGGGCTGCCAGGGTTGTCTCCGACAGACAGAACAGGGTGACAAAGACACAGCACAGCTTGCACGGCGCTTGTGAGTTCGGGCTGGTTGTGTGGTTGTAATTCTGGTTTACTTTAGTTTGTGGGAAGGGTGACACTAGGGTCACCAGAGAGGAAGCAGTGGTTCAGAGACCAGGACAGGGACATGGAAGGAGGACAGTGGGAAGCTGGCTGAGGCTTGCTGGACCCTTGGGTACTGGACATGGAAGGAATTCAGGGAGAACAAAGTTTTCTGAGAAAAAAGTAAAACCAAATCTTAAGCCATACAGGAAGGTCAGGGCCTTAAAATGCTCACAAAAGTTCACAGAAAAGTAATTTATAAGAAGATTTTATAAGTTTCTGAAAAATTTTTGCAGTACTGGGAATGGAACTCAGGGCCTTGGGCTTGCCAGGTAGTGCTGCACTGCTGAGCTACATCCACAGCCCGAAGTTTCAAAACTTTAAGCAAACCTTGTCTTCTGTATGCAGTCTTCTTCACAGCTCAGCGAGTGTTATTATTTTTAGATAGTTTCATCATTTTGTTGAGGCTCTTGGTGACTGGAAATCAGTATCCTTGAGCTCACTGGCTGTGCTGAGGGGACTGTGAAAAGGACTAGAGAGGGACCTCGAAAAGCACTTGTAACCTGGATGGGATACAAGTACCAAATGCACACAAAGAATGTAAGCATTATGTACTGTAAACATGTGCTAATAAAAAATAAATTTTTAAAAAATATACCAATGCAGGAGCCGGGGAGATGGCTCGGTGGAATAAGTGCTTCCCTGGCAAGCGCAAGGGCCTGAGTTCTATCCCTGGTTCCACAAAAAATAAATAAATAAATAAATAAAATAAAATATATCAATGCAAATAAAAATGTTCATAGTCTCATACATGTCATGAAAGATATTTGCCCTTTAAGTGGAGCCTCTTTTACTACATAGAGGGCATAATGTAGAACTCATTTTCTCAACTGAAAGTACTTTATCTGTATGTGGTCATGAACTCTCACATACTAAGGCCCACCAGGAGCTCTTGGACTTTGTGCATTTAGTTGTCACTAGTGCAGCCATAAATTTGCTTCAACAAGGACCTGAAAGTATTGAGGTTATGTGAGGTCATAATTCAGTGCTATCATTATAGGTTTTGTTGCTTATGTTGTCTTAGCTTTGGTCCCTTTCTGTAGCACATTTACTTGATTTTAGGCACATGAAGATGTTTATTCTCATCATATATTTTCCCTGTCCTTGTTCAAAGAATTTGACTTTCTACAAAGAGTTGCTTGGCCTTCTCTGTTGACAAGACAAGAACACCTGCATATCTAGGAACTTGTGCACACATGTCCTATCTGCATGTGGTTCCTAAAGCCCCACAACTTATTGACACTTTTGATACCAGCCCTGCACTGCAGGTTGAGACAGGCCTTCTTTGCAAAAACTTCTTCCCACAGTAATAAACTTGCTCACTTATTCAGCCCTACAGTATATGCAAAGTAATTTCAGAATCATTAGTCCTTGCCCCATGGGAATAAATTTATCACCAACATTCGTGTACAGGGGATTTTTTTTTCTTTGGTATTGGGATTGAACCCATGGCCTCAAGTATGCTAGATAAGATTTTCACCATGGAGCTACATCTTTACAGATGCTCCAAATGAACCGTAAAACATGGGGAAAGTGACAGGAAATGGGAGTTGGGGTGGGAGAGAGGAGGTTGTCAGAGGGAAATAGAAACAAAGTGCTGGATATTAGAACCAAAAGGGGCCAGGGAGATGGCTCAGTGGAATAAGCGCTTCCCTGGCAAGAGCAAGGGCCTGAGTTCAATCTCCGGTTCCGCAAAAAAAAAAAAAAAAAAAAAACAAAGAACCAAAAATGCTCTGCTAGGAACAACTATGAATCCATGCCACAACAGAGTATAAGGTCCCTTTAAGCATTACAGACTTTCATGTTTCTTGTGGCAAGAGCAGGAAAATTCTTCCTGAGCCCACAATGTCCACAGGTTAGATGGTCATAATGGAGCCCAGCCTTGGCAGTATATTTAGGAGACATCTGGATACTTGCTGTGTATACTTGTGCCTTGCTCTTGTGAGATCCTTGGCCTAATGGCTTTGAGTTGTGAGGGCTTGTCTTTCATTTCTTTGCAGGCACAGCAGCCTTCTGCCTGTTCACTGGCTCCCATCCTCTTCTGAGCTGCAGATAGATCCACTGGGATTTCCACTTTCTTCTCAAGAATGAGCATAAGATTGTGTCCTCTCAGCACTATCTCATCTCCCTTTCCTGGCAAATCTGCAGGGACCTCCCATCTCTTCTACATGTGGTAGGTAATTGGGGAGCCTCAGACTGAAAATAGGTACTCTGAAAGCTGCAGGACAAGAGCATCAGGCAGGTTGCAGGCCTCCAAGATGAGCCCTCTAGCCTAAGCTCTCAAATATTTTCTTAAATGTGCATAGGAAAAGATACCACAGCAGGACTGAAAGTTGAACCTCTGCCCTTATCTTGCTTTCTGACATCAGGAGCACCTGGAAGGGAGGAGCAGAAGGTCTGCAGGAAACAATTCCTGAGACATTTTCGATGAACTTCTCAGTATTTACTTCTCATTAACAGCGACAAAAGCCAGCCACTCCTTGGCCTCCACAAAAAAATCACTTTTCCCCTAATGCGTTCTGGTGCAATAAACTCTAAAATTCTTCCTGCCAAGCACTCTCTTCCTCTTGTCTTTCCTGTCTCTGCTGAATTTCTAGTCAAGCACTTAAAAGGAAATTCCATCCATATGCATTAAATTATGTACACTTAATTCATGTGCACTGCTTTTTTGTGAGTTTTCTTATTGGCTAGTATTTTTGAACAAAAATAACATGTTTTCCCAGGAAAGGCTGATAACTAAACTCCCAGAATGAATATCCTGATCTCTTCCTCACCTAAAATGTCACTCACTTTAGCCAGAATTTGTGATTTGCCCTGATGGGATCACATTCAGGCCAGGGCAGGGACCAGAGGCAAGCTGCCCAGCAGTTGGCAGTCCAGTGAGGGAAAGAGAAAGAGAAGAGGGACCTGTGGTGTGGCTCTGTGGTGCCTAGGAGTAGAAAGCGTAGTACCACCAGCAAAAGGTAACAAGGAAGGTACCTATTTATTTATTTGGTTGTTTATTTGTGATTCTAGGGCTGGATTTCAAGGCCTTATGTATGCTAGGCAAGCACTCTGCAGATGAGAAACAACTCAGCCCAAGGATGGAGTTGTTGTTCTCTCACTCCTTAGCATGTTCCTAACATATGGGGCAAAGGAAGACTCCAGATTCCTGGAGGCTAGCGGGCACAAGGTCTCTCCCAGGCGACACACCCATCCTGCTCACTGTCCGTAAACGCTGCCTGGGGCTGTGACGGAGGAGCACCGCCACCCCTCCTCTTCCCACCATTCTGTGCACTTCATCACCCTTCTCCTTCTGGCCTCTCAGTGATCCCAGCCTGGGACTGTCTGGAGATGACCTCTCCTTAGCCCAGTCTGGCTTGCTGTCTGCTCATATGAAAGCCAGGTGCACAGGCTCACGTTGAGCACCAAAGCTACCAACTTTGCCCTGCCACTCTTAGCAGTTTCTTTGGAATTGCAACAAAGCCTCCAGCTTTGTGCCAGTGCTGTGGAACTCTGGCTAAAACTATATTAGAATGATGGAAAATGTTTACAGTAGCCCTTCCTGGAAGCCTAGTAAGAAAAATGTACTGAGGGTTAAGTAATGAGCAGCCACAGAAGCCGTAGCTTATTAAACAGCTCCCTTAAGCAACAATTTTCTAGTGGACACACATAACTCTGAAAGCTTCAGTCCAAAAATGGGCTTGGTAGGGAGCCCTCAAGAAGCTCGGTGATCACTCATTGCTACCTGGGCTGAGATGTCCCTAGCAACAGGCCCTGGCAGGCCGATCTCGCCTCACACAGGCATCGTCAGAGCTTTGCTCAGAGCTGGATCCAAGCTGGCACGGACAACCTGTCACCCGGCTGGGGCTGCTTGGCCGCGGGGACCGGTCTAGGTCTAGAATTGGTTTCAGAGGTGCTTTGCAAATTCTTTTAAGATTTAATGCTGCCTCCAGCGATCTCTTGGGGCACAGGCTCTGCTTTCGTCTTTCCCCCTTTGAGCCCCAGGAAAAGTAAGGGCAAAGGTGGGGATGGGGAAGCAGCTGAAGGAAAATGTATGATAGAACGGGAATCCTTGTACGTGTCCTGACATACAGAGTCATTTTTCTACCTCTAACTAAGCATCCCGGAGCTTGTGTGATCATTTTTTAATTTCTGTCTGTCAAACTCAGATCTGCTTCCTGCATCTGTGAGATATTCGTGTTCTGGATTAGGTGTGAATCTAATGTGTTAGCAGAAGGAACTAGACACACATGTCCTATGGCTCTATTTCTAAAAATCATTAGATAAAAGCAAATCTTTAGAGATAGAAAGTAGATGTTTTGGGGCTGGGGAAATAGCTCAGTGGAATAAGTGCGTCCCTGGCAAGCTCAAGGGCCTGAGTTCAATCCCCAGTTCTTCCAAAAAAAAAAAAAAAAAGTAGATGTTTCAAACTGGTCACTGTTCTTGAAATGTGTGCTGCTTGTCCTGCATGGGATTCACAGGGGAAGAGGCTGGAAAGGTAAGTGAGGACAAAAGGACAAAGTCAATCAGGAAGGCCCAGGAGGGGCCAAGTGAGGAAAGATTTGGGCAGGAAGGAGGCATGATTAAGAGCTGGGAATCAGGGGGCCGGGGAGATAGCTCAGTGGAATAAGTGCTTCCCTGGCAAGCGCAAGGGCCTGAGTTCAATCCCGGTCCCACAAAAAAAAAAAAAAAAAAAAAAAAAAAAGCTGGGAATCAGAGAGTTATAAATGGCATAAATATAGCTAGGGAATTGCAACTCCAATTCCTACAGGTGTGTTCTGGGTGGGAATTTTATTCTAGATTGCTTTCCCATGCCTCATATTTTAATACCATATGGGTAAAGTTTTTGATGTACAACTTACAAAATGTGTTTCTTGAACTTTGCAAGTTGGCAATGCATGGACTGTACTTGGCCTGATGCATGCTACAGCTTGGTGACCTGTTACTCTGTCATGTCAGCACGTTCCCTTCCAGAGCACAGTTGCTGACAGCAGCTGGGCCGCTGGTGAGAGCTGGTCTTATTGCCTGACACTCGGAGCAGAGTCAAGGTCAACACCCCTAGCTTTTTACAGAGCATGAGTTGCAGTCACATCAGCCAAAAGGAAAAAGAATCTTAAGTCACAGAGAACTGTTTATGTTATCATTGGAAAGGGTACCTTTTTATGTTTTAAAATATATATTTAAATTATTTAAATGTTTTATATGTCCTGATCCTTGCCTTCAGACAACTTACACCTAGTTTAGAGACAAGACTGGAATAGATGAAATGATGACACAAGAGCCCATGCATGCTAGAGCTCGGAGGAGCACTGAGGAGAGGGAGGGATGTCATAACCAAAGCCTACACGAGCCCCAGAGAGCGAGACTGAAGGGACTGGCAGGGAGGACCGCTGCCTTCAGCAGTGGGTGTTCCTCAGTAACTGCCACGTACCCCCAGTGTGTCTCCACCTGCTGGAACTTGGGTTTATGGGAGGTAAGGCAGAGAGCTGATCTGGTGAGCTCAGTTCCAATCACCTAGACAAACTCTGTACTAATCCTCTCTTTTCTGTAATTGGTGCAGAGATATACATTTAGGCAAATCAGGGTGTGGTATTCCTCGTATAACTGGAGGGTGAGTGACCACAGCTGATCCAGCAGCACTAGAGATGTGGTGCACAGTGGGAGGCTGAGACATTTGAATCCTGACCCAAATCTTAATTCTAACCCTAACGTTAACCCTGCTAGACACTGTAGCAGTGAAAGAAGGCAATGTAAAGGCCAGGCCACATAGCTCTGGGCAGAGATGAACACTATGGATGGATAGTGAGGATCATGTCTCATCCACAAATGAACCCGTATCCTTATTGCTAAAGCCCAAACAGCTTTTGTTACATCTGCTGGGAACATCCTGAGAGACAGGCAACTACACCAAATTCTTGTGCCCCTTCCAGAAATTTAGCCAAGCACTGTTTCTAAGAATTCAGTCAACCTGCTCTGATGTGTCTGTCTTCATATATGGATTAAGAAGAAAACAAACTTAAACAAAACAATGCAATGCAGTGCAACTGGTACCTAGGGTGAATACATAAGAAGAGTAGAGACACCAGTTAGTCAGGGATGCAGGTTTTGGGTAAATTCTCTGATGGCCTCCCAGGAATCTGCAGCATCCTCAGCTTGGGGGACCAAAGTGTATAATCAAAGACTCACAGGGAGATGCAGAAACATTGGGTCCAGATGTCCTGAGGTTTGCTTTTTCTGACTGTCTCAGAGTTTATGCACGAGAAAAGACCTGTTATATGATGGCTACGATATGGGAACACTTAATGAAGGACATCAAATTTGAGCTGGCTTTTTTTTTTTTCTTGTATTTTAGGGAAGGGTCTACAGGGTGTTCAGGGTCTCACTAGTAGATCGAACTCATAGTGAATCTCCTGTTTACAGTCTCCTAAGTGCTGGGATTACAGGCATGCATCACCATGCCCAGCCTCAATCACCATCTCAGTGTGCCGTGGGGGCAGGACTGGCATGGCAGGACTGGGGATCAAATCCCTGGCCCCTGCACCTGCTTGCAGGTGCTTTAATCTGCTGAGCTATTTGGCCAGCCCTGAACTGGCTCTTAAAGACTTTCATTGATGATTGTTTAAAAATAGAAACACTAATTTTAAAAGTGAAATCTTAAAAAGTAAGTAATTTCAGTTAAAAATTAAACAATAAGATTGCTTTTATCTTTTGGTTTTTGTTGCTATGGCTCAAGGCTATTAATAGGTAAGGGGCCTCCTCCCATCAATGAAGTCTTGGTTTCCTGGACAAAAGGCTAAAAAGCAGAAGTCAGTCTTTGTCCTACTAAACAAAAAAAGGTGATGCAAAGGAAGGACCATTTTGTATCTGTATATACAGAATAGTTAGGATAGATCTACAGCTACTTTTGCTTAATTCAAGAGAAGAAAGATTTGTCCTAATAGTGTTTGGACAGGATAATCTGTCTGCATCTTGTACAATGGGTAACCACTAAGAAGATAACAATGTACAATGTAGTAATTATTGAGACTCTCCTATTAATCAGTTTTGAAACTGTCTCATTGATATTTGTTTCTCAATAAAATAAAAAAATCTTTGTCCTAAACATAAATAATTTGCATGTATATTGTGGATATTTTAGATATTATAGTTGAGACTCTGTGTCCTGTTCAACCTCTTGTCTTCTGCCATGTCCTACACAGCTTTTGATATTCCGAGGGTAAGGACAGTTAGGGGATGGAGAAAAAATGATGAGTCAGAATACATAAAACTAAGGCTGTATGAAGCCTTTTCTCTTGATGGGATGGAAGGAAGGAAGGAAGGAAGGAAGGAAGGAAGGAAGGAAGGAAGGAAGGAGCAAGAGCTCCAACACCTGCAATGCATTTATTTATAACCTTGAAAGGTTGAATATCATGTGAAGCCTCTCCACCGAATAGCTTATCCACATGGCTTATCTCAGGTGCCCAAAGTTCTCAAGAATAGAGCAGTTTATTCATGTGACTTGCCTCAGATGCTCTGTGTTCTTGAGGCTGGCCTTGTGTGATTGATATCTAGCTTCTGCTGCTCCCCACATTCCCCCCTTACTACTTCATAGTTGTAAGTGATGGGCAGTTAGTTAAAGTTGGAGGGCTGTATTTGAAGGAGTCTGTACACCTTCTCCTTCTTGAACCCTTTCCATTCTAGATAAACTTGTTCAATTTAGGCTAAAGATTTCCCATTCAAAGATTTTAAGTCCCTGTAAATAGCAATTTAATCCTATATAGCATATTATCCCAAAACAGTGATCAATTACCAACATAGTTGGCAATTGTTTTATACTTCTTGTGGTTATACTTTTCTGTTGGATGTTCAAGACCAAATTATGGTAAAATCTGTATCAATCAAGTTTTGTTATTTTTCAAGGTCATTTAAGTTTCCTCAGGATTTACCTTGGAACCTTGGAACCATCTCTAGTTCTCTTGTCAGTGTCAGCTGTCTAGAAGAGTCATGGTCATTGCTTGACTAAGTTGCTTTCTACTGTTTTGTTTTGTTTTTGGTGGAACTGGGGATTGAACTCAGACCCTTGAGTTTGCTAGGGAAGCACTTATTCTACTGAGCCATCTCCCCAGCCCCCCCAAGTTGCTTTCTGTGAAATCTTGGAGGAAGACCCTTTTTTTCTAGTGACTCTCGTTAGGCACACTATACACTATAGATCTTTATCCTCTGTGGTCCTATAGTCCCCTTGTCAACAGTTTATATAACTCACCTGAGTTGTAGAATGTCACTGAAATGGTCTGCTTATGTCTTAGTCCTCATTGACTTCTGAGGGCTGGGGCCAAAATATTGCCAGTCCTCTTAGCCCACCTATCTTTCTATTTTTTTGTCTCTATTCCTCAGTTGTTGAACATTGAGAAGAAATTAATAACAGCATCTTGTAATGAGGGCAGTGAGCTTAACATTACTATTTTATTAAGTACCTTAGAACATAAAACAGAACTGTTATTTTTCTAACAACCATGGTGTTCTAAGAGTTGAACCTGTAGAATGCTACAAGGCATGCCCATCCCCCACCATTGTTAGAGCCTTGCTGAGCTGCAGTCCACCCCCCCACCATAATGAGAGCCCTGAGAAGCTTTGCCCACCCTACCATTGCAGAAGGCAGTTTGAGGGCTAGACAGCTTTGGGGCCTTGGTGAGCCCTCCCTCACTGCCAATCACAGGAGCCTCACTGACCTGCAACCTGACTCCCCCACCATTGAGGGAGACTCACTGAGCTGTAGCCCGCTTTCTCACTACTGTAGGAGCCTTGCTGACCCAGTCCCTGCTTTGGTATCATTGCTGCTGAATCCAGGTAAGCATTGGGAGCTTCAAAATTCTCAAAACAAAAGAGCAAAAGGCAACCTCAGGCCTTCAACCCACTTAGAGCAAGTCCAGGAGACAAGAACATAGAAGAACTTGGAAGTCACACACCTGAAATTTCTGAAATGATAACAACTGAAGTAAAGAAACAATTCCATTAGAATATCAAACAAATCAGATCAGAGATAATCTCTCAGGTAAAAACAAATGACAACATCATGAAAGAATTGCTCAGCACATCTCAAGAAGATAGAAACAAAAAAGTAGAGAAGAATAGGAAAATGAAAAAACAAAAGGAAAATGATAGAAACATTGAAGGAAAGAACTACAGTGTATGAAACAGATTCAAACAGATATCCAGGAAATTAGGAGCTCCATTGAAAGCTGGAAAAACTGCTTAAGCTAAAATGAAGATAGACTTTCAGACCTTGAAGACAGTATTGCAGCTAGTGATTGCAAAAGGAAAGATCTCTTAAAAATAACAATTCAACAGCTTCAAGATGATGCAAAGAAAAACAATAAAAGATTGACAGGTAGCAACAAAACAGCAAGAGTCAACACAAATGACATAAAAAGATTATTTTCAGAAGTAGCAGAAAATTTCTCAAGCATGGGAAAAGCATCTGACATACAGAGAAGTGAGGCATATATAGCTCCAACTATCCATAACCAAAATAAATCTGCAACCACACACATAATAATCATGATCCCAGAAATTCAGCAGAAGAACAGAATATTAAAAGATGCTAGAAGAAACAGGTCACCTATAATGGAAAGCATATCAGAATCAAGACACATTTCTCACCACAAGCCATCAAGTCAAGAAGAACTTGGAAGGCTGGGGAGATATCTTGGTGGTCTAAGCAACTGCCTGGAAAGCACAAGGTCCCAGGTTTGATTCCCAGTGCTACCTACCATGCCAGTCCCATAAGCCATGCCGGCCACTGAAACCAAGTGTGGTGGTGCATGCCCGTAATCAGTGTTGAGGAGGCTGAGCTAGAAGGAGCACTATGAGTTTGAGCTGCATAAAGAGACCCTGTAACAAATAAATAAATAAATGATTTTTTAAAAAAGAGCTTGGAGTGAAGTATTTTAAGTCCTGAGAGAAAACAACTTCCAACCCAGACTGATGTGCCCTGCATAAATATATATCAAATTTAATGGAAAAATAAGATATTTCCATGACAAAGAATAACTGAACAAATTCATGACTACCAGACAAACCCTAAAAAGATAACTGACAGTCTGGAAAGAGACAAAAATGACAAAAACTTCAAGAACAACAATAGAAAGGAACCACTAAGCAGAGCAAGCAATTAAATAGAGGGGGGAAAGTAGGGAGTCTAGAGCAGAAAAATAACGTGACAAAGATATGCCAACACATATCAGTTATAACTATCAATGTAAATGTCATCCATTCACCAATAAAAGAAGCAGACTGACAGAGAGGATTGAGAAACAAAATTCAACAATATAATACATACAATAAATACATTTAACTCAAAAAGAAATTCATAGACCAAAGTCAAAGGATAGAAAATAATATTCTATGCAACAAGAACCCAGAAAAAAGCAGGGATAGCTATGCTGGTCTGACAATGTCAAACCAAGAATGATCAAAAGAGATAAAGAGATATCCAGCCAACCCCAGACCCTCCTGTGCCTGCTGCTCCAAGCCCAGGCCCATCTTGTGAGAGAGGCCTTTCCCTACATTCTCCGGACCTCCCCCACCTCTCCAGACCCAGCACAGCCTGCCCTGTGAGTGAGAACTTCTGCCACGCCTTGGGCCTGCTCCATATGTGACCAACCCCAGGTCCTCCTGCGCCCACCTCTCCAAGACCAGGCCTGCTGCATGAGAGGCCTTTCTCCATGTTCTCCAGACCTCCCCCACCCATCCAAAGCCAGCACAGCCCATCCCATGAGTGAGAATTTCCACCTCGCTCTTGGGAGTCCTGCAGACCCATCAAAGCACAGCCCTGGTGAGTGTGTGTGAGCTTCTGCGCTCTCTTACCCCGCTTCCTCATATCCCTCCAGATCCAGCCCAGGCCTGGCATACAGGCTTGGGGTGAAACCCTGTAGCTAAAGTTCCTGCAGTGAGACTAGGGTCAAAACCACACAGCTAATCCAGGAACAGAACATCTCTCCAGAGGGGTACAGCAGGCAACAACAATAAGGAGCTGAGCACAGTATCCAGACCCAAGTCAGGCACAACTGTATGAACTAGAACTTGGTATATCAGTACCCAAATTTCATTAAGTGATAAGGACATAATTGCACCAAAGCTCTACACCAAAAGTCAGAGATCAGTGCTATACGAAATGATAAAAACAAGGAGCAAAATGCAATCTCAGGCCTTGAGCCCACCCATAACAGGTGAAGAGGACACTAGCTCAGCTGAAATATATGAATCAAAATGTCCGAAGTAAAAAAAAAAAAACAGCAGAAAGACATAGAGGAACTCAGAACAGAATTAATTTCTGGAACAAATTAAAAAAAAATAGGAAAACTCTGAATCCATAGCATCTGAACTAAAGAATCAAATGAAGAAACATGTGGAGGAAACACAAGGCCTACCCAGAATAAGTACAGAGGACACTAGCTTAGCTGAAATATATGAATTAATAGGGTTGGAAGTAAATAAACAACAGCAAAAAAGTTTAAAAGAACTCAAAGCAGAATCAATTTCTGAAATAAAAAAAGAAATCTCTGAATTCATAGCATCTGAACTAAAGAATCAAATACAGAAACATATGGAAGAAACCCAATCTGAAAAAAATCTCTGCAGTAAAAGAATTGACAACTGCTTCTAAAGAAGACATTGATTAAAAAAAAATAAGAAATTTAAAAAATGATGGATTCCTTGAATGAGCAATA
>NW_004524628.1:13459052-13483156 GCF_000260255.1 Octodon degus
AAAAACTGGTTCTTTGAAAGATGAAATAAAATTGATAAGTCCCTAGCTAACCTCATCAAAAAGAGGCAAGAAAAAAATTCAAATACAAGCAACAAGGAATGAAAAGGGAATAACTACTACACAGTGGAAATTCAGAAAATTATCAATAGCTACTTTGAGAATCTTTATGCTCACAGAATAGAAGCCACAGACAAAATGGTCAGATTCTGAGAAAGGTACAAATCACCAAAACTGAATCAAGAAGATATAACAACTCTAATAACCCAATAACAGCCAATGAAATATGAAATGTAATAAAAAGACTGCCGACAAAGAAAAGTCCAGGTCCTGATGGATTCACAGCTGAATTCTACAAGAAATTCACAGAAGATATTATCCCTACACTCCTCAAACTCTTCAATGAAATTGAAAAGGAAACAATTCTCCCATAATCATTCCAGGAGGAAAGTATTACACTGATACCAAAACCAGGGAAAGATGCAACTAAAAAAGAGAACTACAGGCCAATCTCCCTCATGAACATAGATGCCAAAATCCTCAATAAAATCCTAGCAAATAGAATACAACAAATCATCAAGAAGATCATACACCATGACCAGGTAGGATTCATTCCAGGGATACAAGGACAGTTCACTATTTGAAAATCTATCAATGTAAAACACTATATCAATACAGCGAAATCTAAAAACCATATGATCATCTCAATTGATGCAGAAAAGGTTTTTGACAAAGTCCAGCACTCATTCATGTTCAAAGTCATACAGAAAACTGGAATAGAAGGCCTCTACTTGAGTTTGATAAAAGCTGTCTATGACAACCCAACAGCTAATATAATTCTCAATGGGGAAAAACTGAATCTTTTACTCTCAGATCTGGTACAAGACAAGGATGTCCTCTATCACCCCTCCTATTCAATATAGTTCAGGAATCATTAGCTAGAGCCATTAGACAAGACAGAGAAATAAAAGGAATAAGAATAAGTAAAAAAGAAGTGAAACTATCATTATTTGCAGATGACATGATCCTTTACTTGGAAGACACAAAAACTCCACCAAGAAGCTACTAGAATTGATACACAAATTCAGTAGCATAGCAGGATACAAAGTCAATACCCAAAAGTCAATAGCATTCCTCTACACAGATAACAAACACACTGAGAGGGAAATTAGAGAAACAATACCTGTTACAATGGCACCATGGAAAATTAAATACACTGGAATTCATCTAACTAAAGAAATTAAAGATCTTTTCAAGGAAAATTACAGTACTCTGAAAAAAGTGATTGTAGAGGATTTCAGAAAATGGAAACATATTCCTTGCTCCTGGATAGGAATAACCAACATCGTGAAGATGGCCATACTCCCAAAATTGTTGTACAGATTTAATGCAATCCCTATCAAACTACCACCAACATACCTCCCACAACTAGAAAAACTGTTCCTCAAATTTATTTGCAACCAGAAAAGACCTAGAATAGCAAAGGCAATCCTGGCCAACAAAGACATGGCAGGAGGCATTACCCTTCCTGACTTGAAATTATACTACAAAGCTATTGTGATAAAATCAGCATGGTATTGACAACAAAATAGGCCTGAGGATCAATGGAATAGATTAGAAGATGCAGAGGCCTTAATGAACACACTCAGGCACCTGATCTTCGACAAAGAGGCCAAGCACACTTACTGAAAGAAAGATAGCCTCTTTAACAAATGGTGCTGGAAAGACTGGCACTCTACATGCTGAAAACTAAAACTTTACCCAGATCTATCACCATGTACTAAGCTAAAGTCAAAATGGATTAAAGATCTAAACATTAAAAGAGAAACACTAAATCTCTTGGAAGAGAAAGTAGGAGAAACTCTTGACGACACAGGGATAGGCAAAGAGTTCATGAACAAAAAATCAAATCACATGGGAAATACTTGAAAGAATTAAGAACTGGGACCTTCTCTTATTGAGAAGTTTTTTCACATCAAAAGAAATTACCAACAAAGTGAAAAGACAACTCACAAATTTTGAAAAAAATCTTAGCTAATAAGCACTCAGACAAAGGTCTGCTGTCTGGAATTTATAAAGAATATGGCCCCTAAATTTAAAGACTGAATCCAGAAATGAGCATCTGAGATGAACACACACTTCTCAGAGGACGAAATTAAAAAAGAAAATGAATATACGAAAAAATGCTCCTCATCACTAGCCATCCTTGAAATGCAAATTAAAAGAACACTGAGATGCCATCTCACCCCAGAAAGAATGGTTGTCATAAAGAAATCAACCAACAACAGATGTTGGAGAGGCTGTGGGGAAAGGAGAACCCTTCTCCACTGTTGGTGGGAGTGTAGACTGGTGCAACCATTATGGAAATCAGTGTGGAGACTCCTTAAAAAACTAGGACTGGAAATCCCATTCAAGCCTACTAATTTTCCCGGAGGAACTGAAAACGTCATATCATAGTGATATATGCATACCTATGTGTATAGCAGCACAATTTGTGATAGCCAGAATTTGGAAACAATCAAAATGCCCGTCACATGTGGAATGGTTTAAAAAGATGTGGTATTTTTATACAGTGTAGTATGACTGAGCTGTAAAGTATTATAAACTCAAAACCTTCATATTTAAGTGGATGCCACTTGAAGATATACTTATAAGTGAAATAAACCAGACACACATGTGTAAATATCATGTCTCCCTAGTATAAGAACTCAAAAGAGGAATTACATATAGAAAGGTACAACACAAATAAAAAGAAAGTGAGAACTTGAGGATTAGACAATGAGTGGGCAAGGAGAAAAGCTGGGAAACATGACAGGGCCAAAGCCATGCATTTGTACGCACGGGATGGGTGGGGCAGTGATCCTGGGGGACATCAGCAGGTTTTTGAGACTAGCGGTTGGCTGGTGGGATTCTCACCCTGACTAACTGTATATGCTGGTGCCTGTGAGCCAGGCAGCTGCACTGAGGATGGTGATGTGTAATAGAGGGGTCACGCTTGGAGTGCCTGCCATCCTCGTCTTCTAAATATGTACTTTTTGTCATAATATACCAATTATTGCCATACTGTCTTTTCAAATAAGGGGTTATTTTATTTTATTTTTTTCTTTAAAAAAAAGTGTAATAAATTAAAAAAAGAAGAATAAGAAAAAAAAGTCACAGGTCTGTCCTGTTACAATTCTGTATATGTTTAGATTTCTAAATTTCTTTGTAAAAGTATGTAAATGCTTATTTCTAGTTTTTAAAATTATTTTTCTTCATGTTCTGTAAGGACTTAAACTTCAACATATCAATATTTGATGGAAAATACGTGCTCCATGATATGTCAAAGATGTTTGATATTTAGATAGATAGGGTAAACTGAACTGCATATATTGCAGGTTAATAAGAAGCTTCTTTTCTGGAGGGTTAGCAACCTAAGCTAGCAGATCAAAATTGGAGAAAAGAAGAGCTGCAAGCTCAGCCAACATTTTGGCTCTAGCCTTTCAAGGTTAGTGAAGATTCAGGACATAGGAGAACCTGTACTGTAACAGCATGTAACTCAGTTGTGCTCCAAATTTTCTGATCAAGGAGATTATGGAGCCAAAGAGGAATGTGATTGATGATGTATAGTGTGCCTGGGGAGTCACATGGAGAGAAAACATTCTCTCAGGCTTTCACAGAGAGCAAATTGGTCAAGCAATGGCCATGACACATCCACATGGCTGACACTGACAAAGGATCTGCAACCTGCAGTACAGGGGTTTCAGGGTAAATCCTGAGGGTACTTGACTGACATTATCAGATACAAAAGTCACATTTGTTATATAGGTCTTGCTTCATATTGGTCTTAACCATGCAGCAGAAATGTATAAAAATGAGGTATATAAAGTAAAGCCGTATTAATACAATGAGCTGTAAAAGGCTCAAGTCAATAACTTCTGAGGATATCCCACTAATATTATAGACTGCTAGACAGTGTTGGATTGTTTTGCTGAATTCAATCACCTATAGTATTTAGATGCCAATAGAATACCCACCTCTGACAGGACTAAACAAAAAAAGGGGGAGATACAAAGGAAAGATCATTTTGTATTTATATATACAAAATGGTTAGGGTAGATATACAGCTACTTTTGCTTAATTCAATGAGAAGAAAGAGGTGTACTAACAGTGTTTGGACAGGATATCCTGTCTACTTCTTGTACTATGGATAACCATTAAGAAGATAACAATGTACAATGTATTGATTATCGAAACTGCCTTATTAATTAGCTTTGAAACTGTCTCACTCACATTTGTTTCTCAATAAAATTTTTTAAAAAAGAGATAAAGAAAGTCACTACATACTTGTTTGGGGAAATTTCTAAGAGGAAGAGATAACAATCACAAATATATATGCACCCAATGTGGGCACACCCAACTATATAAGGTGAATTTTAACAGATATGAAAAATCAAATGAGTAATAACACAATTATAATTAGGGACTTTAACACTCCATTGTCAAAAGAGATAGATCAACTAGGCAAAAATCACCAAAGAAATAGCAGAATTATATCAAACTTGTGAAGAACTGGACTTAGTAGACCTTTACAGAGTGTTCTACCCAACAACATTAAAATACACATTCTTCTCAGCTGCACGTGGGATGTTCTCCAAAATAGATCATATACTAGTACATAGAGCATGCTTAAGTAAATGCGAAAGAATTGAAATTATCCCATTCATATTACCTGACCATAGTGCAATGAAACTGAAAATTGTTGACAAAAGAAATTGCAAATCTCCTTAAACACATGGGAATATAAACAACACCCTCCTGAACAATCCATTGGTCACAGATGAAACTGAAAAAGAAATTAAACAATATTTACAGTCAAACAAAAATGCAGATACAACTTATCAGCACCGGTGGGAAGCAATGAAAGCTCTTTTAAGAAGGAAATTTATAGTGGCAAATTATCATACCAGGAAAGCAGAATGAGCCTAAATAAACCTTATGCTGTACCTCTAGCTCCTAGAAAAGAAAGAGCAAGTCAAGCCCAAAGACCAAAGAAGATAAAAAATTATAAATAACAGAGCAGAAATTAATGCAATGGAGATGGAGAAAACAAGACAAAGAATTAATGCATCAAAGAGTTCCCTCTTTGAAAGAATAAATAAAATTGATAAACCACTAGTCAACTTTATTTTTAAAAATGAAAGAAAAACTTCAAATTCATGCAATAAGGAATGAAAAGAGAGAAATCACTACAGATCTTATAGAAATTCACATACTTCTAAAATCTTTACTGTCACAGGATGGAAAACACAGAAGAAATGGACAGATTCCTAGATATGTACAAATTACCAAAGCTGAATCAAAAAGGTATAAAAATTCTGAGTAGCCCAATATTAGTGAATTAAATTGAAAATGTAATAAAAAGCTTATTGATAAAGAAAAGCCCAGGTCCTGATGGATTCACAGCTAAATTCTATAAGAAATTTAGAGAAGATTTAATGCCAACTGTTCTCAAACTCTTGAAAGAAATTGAAAAGGAAGCAATTCTCCCAAACTCATTCGTGGAGAAAAGTATTACCCTGATACAAAACCAGAAATAAAAAACCCAGTAAAAACAGAGAACTGTAGTCCAATCTCCCTAATGAACATAGATGCAAAAATCCTTAATAAAATAATAGCAAACTGAATGCAGCAAATCATCAAAAAGATTACACATCACAACCAAGTGAGATTCACCCCAGGAATGCAGGAATGGTTCAGTATACACAGATCAATAAATGTAATACACCATATCAACAGAGCCAAAGACAAAAATCACATGATCATCTCAACAGATGCCGAAAAAGCTTTTGCAAAGCCCAATTCATGGTAAAAACCCTGAAGAAAATCACAATAGATAGCCTTTTCCTGAACCTGATAAAAGCCAACTATGACAAATCAACAGTCAACATCATACTAAATGGACAAAAACTGAAAGCCTTCATTTTAAAATCAGGAACAAGAATGTCCACTGTCACCACTCCTATTCAATATAGTTATGGAAACACTAGCCAGAACAATTAAGCAAGAGAGTGAAATAAAAGGAATTATTGGAAAGGAAGACATGAGATCATCATTATTTGAAGATGACATGATATTGTATATAGAAGACTCCAAAAACTACACCAAGAGTCTTACTAATCAAATTCAGTAGCATATCAGGATACAAAGTCAACACTCAAAAATCAATAGCATTTTTGTACACAAATGTGGAGGGCCACTTGAGCAGCCTCCTTGAAAGAAGAGTGATTGTCTCCATTTTGGCTGAGCCTAACCTTATTTCCTTGTATTAATATGTAGAGAGCTGGCTAGGATTTCTCTTTACCCCCCCCCTTTTTTTTTCAGAACTGGGGATTGAACTCAGGCCCTGGCACTTGCCAGAGAAGCGCTTATTCTACTGAGCCATCTCCCCTATTTGTCCTTTCCATTGGCCTTGAGCAATGTAAATTGGTCTAGCTGAGGTGCTAGTGGTAGTCTTTGAAGGTAGCATGCTTGTTTCCCTGATAACCTACACCTGCTTTTCTTTAATGTGAGCTGGGTCAAGATAGGACAAAGAGCCAGTGCTCTGTGCTGCTGGCTAGGGAACCTCAAGATAGAGGCTATGACTTCCTGGGGCTTCAAAGACTACACATCACAGCTAAAGCACCAGACCCTAAAAATATTAGATACTACCTCAATAGCATAATGAAAATTACTTTCTCTGCATATCCTCTCTGCATATGACAGAGGTAAATGCAGGCCACCTACCTAGCTCAGCTCACAATACTCACCTACTTCCCACAATTCTCAATCATTCCTCCTCAAGCCACTCCTCCTCCACTGAATAAAACCCAGGTGCAACCTAGGGTCAGCCTCTTGGTTCCAGAAAGCCATCTTCATGGCTGGACTTAGGGCCCCTTGGCTTCCCAATAATTATAAGTATGTTTTAGTGACTTTACTTTTGCTGTGGGTTGCACTGGGAGCAGTAGATTGGAATTAACTCGATGGTATTCCAATAATGTATCTTTGGGATTACAAATATTGACTTTTTGAACTGAGATAAGAACCTGGATGGGACTTCTATGCACAAACAACAAACACAACAAGAGAAAAATTAGAGAAACCACACCTTTCATAATAACATACAGAAAAATGAAATACTTAGAAATCAATCTAACAAAGGAAGTAAAAGATCTACATAATAAAAATTACCAAAAAAATTACAATACTCTAAAAAAGAGATTAAAGGAGATTTCAGAAAATGGAAATATATTCCTTGCTCCTGGATAGGAAGAACCAACATTGGGAAAATGGCCATACTGCCATTGTTGTGCATATTCAATGCAATCCCACTCAAAATACCATTAGGATACCTCACATATCTAGAGAAAACATTCCTAAAATTTATCTCAAACCAGAAGAGACCTAGAATATGATACTAAGAAGTATCAGTTATATAATATATAGAAAATTAAAAATCAAAAACATACATAATATTTAGTATGACAATTGGAATGACTTTTTGTGACATACTTAAATTTTCATTTTAACATAGTATAACTTTTAATTAATCATCTCTATCTAATACATCAGAAGCTTTTATCTAACTCATTGACCTTTAGCGGGATGTCACTGAAGAAATTTGTGACATTGTCTGGACCACTTGAATTTTAGGCATCCCTAAGTATAGTGACAGATATACAATATATACATCATGTAAGTTTTTGTTATTACTGACTGGTGAGATCATGTTGGTTTTATTTTATTTATTTATTTATTTATTTTGGCAGAACCAGGGATTGAACTCAGGCCCTTGCACTTGCCAGGCCAGCATTTATTCTATGAGCAATCTCTCTGGGCCTTCATATTGGTTTTGTATGAACCTCCTATCACAATTAATTAGAGCACAAAAGAAAGGCAACTGTCTGAATCTGAAAGAAAAGCTCTATTACCATAAACAATCCCTGTTTTACATTTTGGAAGACTGTACATCTGGAGGCATTACTACATTTAATAAACATGAGATTAATAACAATCAAATATTGTAGAGATTCAGCCCAGCCCAGGCCCGGTGAGTGTGTGGGAGAGTTTCTGGCTTTCATGCACCTGCGGGACCTCTCGGGACCAAAACTCAGGTACACCATGTGAGTGAGACCCTCTACCATACCCTCAGGACCGTTTCACCTCTCTGGAGCCCCCACCCCCAAGCCCACCGAGTGAGAGAGAATTTCTGCGACGCTCCTAGGACCCCCAGATCCAGCCCAAGCCCAGGCCCAGCTAGTGTGTGGGAGAGCTTCTGTGCTTCCCTGTACCCCTTGGGCCAGGGGCACAACAGAAGGGCACCACAGGTTCACTGTTGTGCCAGAGGGGCACAACAGGTTCACTTCCAAGGGCTGCAGCAGGAAGGAGCTGAACACAACAGCTAGACCCAAGCCAAGCATAACTAGATAAACTCAAAGTTAATAGATCTGCATCCAAATTTCAGTAGGTGCTAAGGTTATAACTGCACCAAAGCTCTACACCAAAGGTCAGAGGTCAGTGCTATACAAAATGACAAAGACAAGGAACAAAATGCAATCTCAGGCTTTGGGACCACCCAAAACAAGTGCAGAGGACATTAGCTCAGCTGAAATGAATGAATTAACAGCGTTGGAAGTAAAGAAACAACAGCAGAAAGGTATAAAGGAACTCAAAGCAGAATCAATTTCTGAAATAAAAAAAGAAATCTCTGAATTCATAGCATCTGAACTAAAGAATCAAATACAGAAACATAGGGAGGAAACCCAATCTGAAAAAAACTCTGCATAAAAGAAGTAATAACTGCTTCTAAAGAAGACATTGATAAAAAGATAGAGATTAGAAAAATGATGGATTCCTTGAATGAGCAATACAGGAAAGAAATAGATCGCATGAAGCAGCGTCAAAGAGATGTAGTGGAACTTAAAATCTCAATCACAAGCTTGCAAAACCATCTGAGTGAAAGTGAAGACAGAGTTTCAGATCTTGAAGATGTTGCTGCAGCTAGTGAAAAGGTAAGAAAAGATCTCTTAAAAAAACAACTAGGATGCAGGACAAAATAATCATCACATGCAAGGAGATGCAAAGATGAACAATGTGAGGCTAATAGGCATCAATGAGAAAGATGGAGTCAATATAAATGATATACAAAGAATATGGGCAGAAGTTCCCCTAGTATAAGATCCCTTTTGTTTCTTGTGAGCTTGTTTTTCCCTTTTGGTTCTAATGAGCCTATTTTTTTTTTTTTTCTTTCTGGCTCTAGTGATAACATTTTTTCCCTTTGGCCTCTCTTAAGCCTATTTCTCTTTGGCTTCTCTTAAATCTATTTCTCTCTTTGAGTGCTCACAGCTAGAGATCTCCTCTTACCTGCCATTCAATGTGTTTTCTTATTCCCTGGGTCCCTGTTAAGGCGCTTCTCTCCAGTGTGTGCTTCTTTGTGAATCAGAAGCATACTGGTAGGGGGCCTGGCCCTAGCTCAGTCCTTTAAGTGGCTGCTTCCGCAAAGCAGTCAGCCTCAGGTTCCTGGAGTTCGAACCTCACAACTCTCCCGCTGGCCAAAAGTGCCCTGAAGGCATTCGAGGAACCAAAAAAAAAAAAAAAAAAAGAAGCATACTGGTAGGTAAGTTCTTCCCACACTGGCTTGGCTTGTTGGAGTGCCTAGGCAGCTAAGGTGTCATGCCATTGACGACATGGTGGAGAGTAAATGTGCAAGGCTGGATGTAGCAGGGCTGTGCTTGGATAACTGTTGGTGGGAGATCACTATGACCTTCCAGCAAAACTGGAAGTTTTGTGAAGCTGTTCTTGGAGCTCTTATCTTTGACCCTACTATTGGGGGACCTTGACTTGATGCTTTCTTGGCTATTGACTTGGAGCAATGTCTAAAAGGATATGGTCAGATGTTCCTGGTCACTCCTGAGTGAAGGTGAGTCATTTCTCAGGACTTTGCTCTCTGCTGAGTCATTTTTATCAACCTCTGCACTGCAGGGCCAAAGAGACAGGACCTACCTTCCCTGGGACATCTGGGAAGACATAACAAGGAGCCCCCAAGTATGTGACACCATGTGGGTGCTGGAAAGCATTATAAATGCTCTGGAGGAGCCATCGGGGAAGCAAGGAGCTGCTATCACCTATATCAGTACTTCTGACATCACCATGACAGATGGCCTGACATTTGGGAGACACCACTCAGAAGCACCTGAGACCTATCCAGCTTCAGAGCAAGTGAGCCCTGGGGCAGGGAGCTGATGGTGGAAAGGATGTTAGCATGGCAAAGTTAGCTGGGCTTGTTTCAAGGCACCCAGAAACAGTACTTGGCATAGGCCACTTGGTGGACACTTGCTGGGACATGTGGTTATCCAAGGTCTTCAGATACAGGATCTACTCCAGGACACATGGGGTGCTGTTGGCACTAGGGACAGACAGGGACTTGGGGTGGGGAGATCTGTGCTCCACTGGTTCACTGCCACTTTGGTACCCTGAGTACCTGCAGTACTCAGTGTTGGTCACTTCACCTTTGGGTAGATAACTATGTCCTATGGTGTGGGTAGCTGAGTCAAATCTGTCTTCTTGCATATGACAGATTCTGTACCCTGCTTCTCCTTCATGTCCTCTCAGCTAACACTACTCTATGGTCATCCCTTACTACCTGAACTTGGAGGCCAGTGGCTCAGCACAGCTCTGGAGAATTTCTCTGAAAACCCTGGCCCCTCACTATTGCTCATGATGAGGACAGGTGGATGTTTCCTGAAAATTATGTTCCAGGAACTCAGAGAGGAGAACACAGCACAACACTGCTTTCAGATGTTAATCTCCTCCTCACCTGTTACTTTCCTGTAGTTTTGCCCCCATATACTTGTCATTCCCTCACAGTTCAGTGGGATAGTCAGCTCCCCCTTTGCCTGTACTGCTGGGACTGCATCTGCAAGCTCTGGGGTCAACTAATGGACACCCCTTGCCCTGGTTCTCCCTGGAGTTGGGGTGCTGGGGCTTTTCTTGCTTGCACCTCAGTATGATGGGAGCATCAGGGTGCTGGGAGAGTATAGTTACTGTTCCTCTCTGTCACAAATTCCTGGAGTTGAGAAACTTATCGCCCTTCAGCTGGAACATGCATGTTCCAGTAGTAATGATTAACTTTTATATATGTGTGAATTAAGAGTTGAGGTCAATTTCCTTGTGAATATCTAATTATTCTAGTACCATGAATGAAAAGACTGTCATTTGTCTATTATATCACTTGGCGTCACTGTGAAAGACGAAAGAAGTGTGGATCCCTTTCTGAACAATATTCTGTTCCATCAATATTAATATCTTTGTGTCTATTTTTATGTAATTTTCATAGAATTGACAACTGTGGTTTTTTTAGCCTCAAAATTGGGTAATATAGTCTTTTTTGTTTGTCAAATTTTTTTAGTCTACTTTTTGTTCTTTGCATGCTTGTGCAAATTTTAGATTTTAAAAAAGTTTCTGAGTCTGTTTTTGGAATTACATTAAATCTATGCATCAGCTGAGAAGTGACATCTTAATGTAGTAAACCTTGAGATTGATTAACAAGTAGGTCAATCTTGTATGAAGATAAGATTGAATCTTAAATTTGTCTCAGCATTTTGTTATTTTTAATGCACAAAATTTGCATTTCTTTTCATTTATTGTGGAGCATGTTATATTTGTTTCTGCTAATGTGAAAAGTATCTTCCCTGAATTTGACTACCAACTGTGTGTTGCTAGTATATAAAATACAATTCATTTGAGTTTATAACCTTGTATGCTATGACTGATAACTTCAGCAATTGTGGCAATTTGTTTGCATATTTGTCTCAATTACTTTTCTCTCATTTCTGGGACAAATACCCAACACCCAGAATTAAGGAAGAAAAAGTTTATTTAGCTCACAGTTTGTGGAGGTTTCAGTCCATACTCAGTGAGCTCCAAGGCAGACTGGCACATGGCAGAGGGAAGCAGTTCATGGTGGCAGAAAACAAAACAGCAAGAGCAAAAGGGAAGGAGCAGTAGCCACGATGGCAGAGGCAATCCTCTCTTCCTTATCTGTCCCAGGCTAGGTGTAGCATTCACACCCATAATCCCAGAAGTACTCAGACTCATAACTCCAGCCTTGGATCATGAATTAACCACTAACTCTAGAACGGTGCAATGACTGCGTGAGGCTTCGAGGGGACAAATACACACAAACCGTAATTTATTCCTTGGAATGCTTTACACTTACAACCAGGCCATCTGTTTATAAGGACATTTACTTCCTCCTTTCTGATCTGTCTACCTTTCGTCTCTCTTATTTGCATTGCTTCACTTATAAGGATCTCTGGGACAATGCTCACTGGAAGTGATGAGATGAGCAGTCCTTGTCCTCAACTTTGTTTTAGGGAGAAAGCAATCATTCTTTCAGTATTAAACATGCTGTTAGCTTTAAGTTTTTATACATGTCCTTCATCTGGTCTGAGGATGTTCTAGTCAATTGCTGATTCACTGAATTTCTTTCATGAAATTGGCATTGAACATTTTCATGGTTTTTTTTTTTATATGAACATGTCTTTTCTAGTGTTTTAATACAGTAAATTCCATTTATTGATATAAGATGTTTTACTAACCTTCCCTTTCTGGAACAAACTCTACTTGATCATTGTCTTGGTTACTTTTTATTTGTTGCTGGGACAAATACTTGACACTCAAAATGAAGGAAGGAAAGGTTTGTTTAACTCACAATTTGTAGAGTTTTCAGCCTATACTGGTCTGGCTCCCAAGCAGAGCATCACGTGGCAGAAAGCAGCAGAAAACAGTGAAGAGCAAAGGGAAGGGCAGCAGCTGCGGCTTGTAACAAGCTTCTCTCACCTTCTTGTATTGTAAACAAGCTACCTTGGGGTTAGGGTGTAGAACTCACACAAAGTCCATGCCTTCCTTTTGCACAGGATGAGGATGTTTACAACTAAGAATCCTGGCTTTCTGCTGAGTCTCTTAATTAAACTTATAAACTCTAGCTGACACAATGTATCAACCAGTACAATCATGACACATTTGCTAATACTTTGGTAAGTAGTTTCACACACTGCTTCCATGACAGCTTTTGGTCCATAGTTTTCTTTACCTAAAGTCTGCTTTTAGTATTAACGTTCATCTTTTTTTAAAAATTTATTTATTTATATGTGTGTATGTGTGTGTGTGTGCGCGCGCGTCCAGCTCAGCCCACCAGGGGGCGGGGCTGGATGGCATGTGGTGCTGGGGTATTGAACCTCGGTCCCTGTGCTTTGCTAAGCTTGTTCTAAGTAGGTGCTTTAGACCACTGAGCCATCTCACCAGCCCTAACGTTCATCTTTTAAGTTAAGTTTGAAAAGATTAACTTCTATTTTCAATCGCAAGGCAGAAGCTGAATGACTCCTTTCCTGTAAGTGAATCGCAAGCGTGGTGTCAACGGGAAGCTGCAAGTTTAGGGAAATACAGGAGAAGAAGAGAAGTTGTGAATAATGGAAACTTAACTATTATGGACAACACGGCTCTGCCTTTGGAAGCTGAGCATAAACTTCCACTGGGGACAGAGACAAGTGTTCAGAGACTCAACATTGCAACTTGGAAAAGACACTAAGGCCAAAACCAGTTACTGCTGCAGTCAGAGAAATGATCCCAAATCCCGCAAGGATATCCATGTGCAGTTGGAGGCAGCTTATATGAGGCAAATTGAAAAAACTCCTCTCAGTCTTTTCCTTTGTTTTCTGAAACAAGTATTTTGAATCTGAACTATTCCTTATTGACCAAAAAATGTATGTCCTTTTCCTCATAGGAATCACAAAGGCATCCATCCCTGAGCATCTACCAAAATTGCCTCACTTAGTACTGCACATGCCCATGTGCTATTTTACAATACATCTGTGGAGGAAAACAATCACCTAAGCAGCTTGACTTGAGATATTCCAGGAGGTTCTTTGTCCTGGAAGGCTACTTCTATGTGCCTGCTTTAGAGTCAAAGTCCAGAAATGCCTCTCAGCAGGGAGACACTGCACCATGACATCATGCGAATGTCTATTTTTCAAGAAAAATGACTAAATTCGGGCCATGAAAGAAATAACCAGTTGAGTGGAAGGTAAAGAAGGGAATGTAATTTGGGATATGAAAAGATTTTGAAAAAGGGCACCTTGGGGAGTTAGAAAATTTGAGGTTAAAAGGCATTAAAAAACAGGAGATCAAAAGAAGAAGGTGAAGAGCAGCAGAAATAGTTCAGGGTCTTGTTCTTAATCACTGGCTTGCTTGCACCACACTTTAGTGCCACCTGGCTTCAGGGCTGACCTGCCACTCATCCAGCTGGCACCAAGGCCCAAGGCATTATGCAATAGTGTGCCCAACACTTGTCTGTACAAATATGACTTGAGCACACCTGCCTCTTCCCACATCCCACAACGAGGTAAGAAGCCACCCACCACAGGTTGGATGTGCCTTTAACTCACACAGGGGAATTCACTTTGAAGCACCTTTCCCTTCTTGTTCTGACCTTAGCTTTCCCTGATCACTTAAATCTTAATCTTGCAAGGGGTTCTGTTAGGAATATTTCAGAGGTTTAGATTGCTCTGTGGGTTCAGAAAGTGCTGGCCCATGGTCTGATCTTTCCTCCTCTTGGCCACACTCTTTGGGATCTGTATCAGTCATTTTCTATGATAGGCATGTAGTAGGCATATTGGCTTGTCCTGTACTATGCAATATGACAACAGAGGTGTGGCAAGAAAAGGGATGGCCAGTTCTTTTCAGTGACCTTTGCTCCTAAATGAGTATGTCTCAGTGAATTCTTACCCACACCCAAAATCATAACCTCAGAATATTATGCTAATTTTGTCACAGAAATAGAAAGCAATGTTGATCAGATTTAAGGGTGGGATTAGGAGTGGAGTGTTCAGAAAATTTGCCACTCTTAAAAGGGAGTTTGGTGGGGCTGGGGAAATGTCTCAGTGGAATAAGTGCTTCCTTGGCAAGCGCAAGGGCCTGAGTTCAATTCCCGCTTCCTCCAAAACAAAAAAGGAGTTTGGAGTGGGATTGTCATAGCTTGGACAAGTATCTCCTACAGGCCAAGTCTGAAGACTTATTGTTCATTTGGCAGCACTCTTGGGAAGTGCCAGGATCTGTATGATGCAAGGCTTAATGGGGGGAAGCTAAATCACTGGAGCCGCCCTTGGAGGGGCTACGGGGAACTAGTCCCTCGTCCTTCCCTGCCCTTGTCCCCAGGCTACCATGACATAAGCAGTTTCCTCTGTCCTCAGCAGGATGTGTTTCTGCCTCATTGAAAGCCCATAAACAAGAGATCCAGTGGGACGGGAGCCTCCAAAACTGCAAGCGAAAGCAAACCAGTCCTTCAGCTGTTTGTCTCATTGGTCACAGGAAGAGAAAGCCAACTAACATGAGAATGTAGATGATTCATGTGAGCACCATAAACATTAATGATTTAAGAGCTAAAATAATAGGAAAAATAGCTACATACCAATATTATTATTATTTTTATTATTATTGCTGGTGGTGGTGGTGCTGAGGAATTGAACCTAGGGCCCTATGCATGCAAGGCAAGAGCTCTAGCAACGAGCCACAGCCCCAGTCCAACATTAGCTTTATTTAAAACCCAAATGTTTAGAATAATTGACCATACAGGAAGCTGCTGAGCTTCTTGAGATCCCTCTGTGGAGATTAACCAACTGGCATCGGTACGTCTGAGGCCAAGCTGCCAGCATGTTAGGCTGCATTCAGCCACTGAGCTGCAGTGTACAGACTTCGTGAGATATCATTGTTTCCTTTGAGCCATGTCTGTTACCCGGCATGGTATGCTCATATTCACCTTGGCGGCAAACAAGTAAAGCACGGTGGTGATCTGCTTGTGTTTCCTGCATTGCAATCCCATGCATATTGTTACAGGATTTTTCTGCTGGGTCTTCTGTTTTTATTCCTCTCTCTCTCCTTTCTCCTTCTCTGTCATATATACTGTCAGGATGATAATCCTACACTGCCACTTTGTTGATATCTTGCCCCTGCTCCAAAACAGATGTCTAATTATATATTGATTAAGTCCACACCATGTGAGTTGAGCTGTGATCATAAGTAGGAACCTACTTGTTACTCTTTTCATTGTAGTTATTTTTCTCTTACTTAAAAAATATACAGCAACATTTACTTATTTTTTTCCTTTTGTTGTACAGTGCTACAAATTTTTAAAAAATATGGTGTTGTCTGGTCCTCACTATAAGACATGGAGCAGTTACCGCACCTCATTCCCCTGTGCTATTCCTTTTGTTTCCATCTTCCTTTCCATCCTGGTCTGTTCTTCACACTATCATTTTTGTCTGTTTTATTTTTATTTTTAAACATTTTATGAACATGTATGATCAATTAAGAATAGATAAATTTTGTTTTAAAAGTCCAACAGAATATATTTAAAATCTTACATCTAAGTAATTTAAAAAATAATAAATGAGAAAGCTTAAATTATCACATTACATATGAGCAACTTTAATTCTGGTCAATAATTCATCTTTAAGTGAAAAATGCTTGCTTTTTTTTTATTCTTCTTAGTGGTTAATTGCTGTACAAGATGCGGACTTGAGATCCTATTTACAAACACCATTAGAACAAATCATTCTATTCATTAAGAGAATGCGACTATATATCTATCCTAACCACTTTGAATACACAGATACAAAATGGACATTCATCTGTATACCCTATTTTTTTGAAGTTCCATTATTGAATATTATAGGTGTGTAAACTCAGCAAAATATTCAAAAAGAGTCCAGTAGCCCATAATAGCATTGGGTCTTCTGTTTAACTGGCAATGTCAGAAATTATTGACCTGAGTCCCCCACAGCTCAACATAACAGCATGGCTTTACTTCCTATATTTCGTCTTCATACTTTTCTACTGGATGATTAAGACCAAGGTAAAGCAGGACCTGTGCAATAAGAGTTGTAGCTTTTTGGTCTGAGAAGGTCAGTGAAATCCCCTCAGGATTTATCCTGAGATCCTGTACCTCAGATTGTAGAACCTTTGTCAGTGCAGCAAATACTTGCTTTTGAGTGCAAAAGACTAATCCTTAAATTTTCTCAAATAGAAAACTGAACATAAACTATGTGTAAAATCGTGATACTGAAATATATATTTGTTCAAATAAAATATAGGAATCAATGGCTGTTCCTGAGGTAGGGGGTAGAGAGAATATTGTTACACTGTGTAAAATTCTGGATCTGAAGTCAGGCTGAGGGTGAGTCCTCGGTGATGAGCCAATTGGCCTGGCTCCCCACTTGCTCTTGTTTCCCTCTTACTTCTGCTCCCACATAATTATTAATATTTACCCTCTTGGGTTGCTGTAAGATCAAACAAGGTAACACAGGAAACACATCTGGGGCCCCACCTAGTACACAGGAAGTACTTGTAGAAGTTATCAGCTATAACACTATCTATAACATTATCATTTGTATGTAGAAGGTCTTTGATCTTTATTTATTTAGTTGATACCTAGCAAGGAATTGAACTCAGGGCCTCACACTTGCCAGACAAGTTTGATCTTATTTAAAACAAACATTTTCATAATAGTGTTTACATGGGTGAAATGCAATAATCTTAATGATGATTCACTCTCTCTTTTGTACCTGTGAGGATAAGGGTCCAAGTCTCTCAGGGCATCAGAAACAGAAAAGAGCTGCTTGGGGAGAGGAGGAGTAAGGGGTACAGGCAGCTGTGATTCTGGTCAGATGGTTCTGAGGAATACTTTGTGCTACAACCTTCAGAACAAAGCATGAATTGGAATGAGAAGAAAAGGTAGAATAGAGAGAATCTCTGGGCAAGAGCCCTGGGGATACTCAGGCCCATTCCCTGGAGCCTGTAGCTGCCTCCATGTAACAGTCTGGAGCAGAACCAAGGATCTTGCTATTACTGACCTGTCCAGATGTTCCCACAAGAGGGAAAAGGGCAGCAGTGCTAAGATGGAAAACAGCTCAATCTATAGGATTGTTTCTTTGGTCTAGGTATGTGCAGTGTTGGGGTACCTGTAGCTCCAGGTTAAGATCTCTCACACCCTCATTCCATGCCCATATCCAGCCTCACAGCTCTGAGTGCCATCGTGAGTTAATGCCCACAAAATATACACTGTTTACCTTCTGGGAACCCAACACTTCCGTAAAACACATTAAAAGGTCTTTCCAACTTTATGGGAACTTGCATTGCACCCCCTAGTGTACAGCACCACATCTTCAGCAGCACCCCATGTACACATGAGCGAGCCAAGCCAAATTCCCAGTAGTTCACAAGCCCATGTCTCCACACACCCAGGAATCTCACCACATGTCCTGCAAACTCCCCCTCAGATCCTTTATTAGGGTTTTGAAGAGGTGTAAAGCTTGCTGCCCCTCCCAGGACACAGTAGATCCCTAGCCAGCCTCCCAAGTCCCTCTCACACCCAGCAGTCTGATGGGTCTGAATAAACTCTCAGTTTCCATGATACAAGGCCCTCCCACCTCTCAGAGGTCCCATCACCTCCAAATGATACCATCCTGGGTCTCAAGCCTTGGCCATCTGGGCTCTGAGGAAAGTCAAGATCCAGTGATGAAACTGGGTTCTTAGTCTTTTGAAAGACCCACTAGTGATCCCAACATACTAATAGCTCAGAGAATTGTCGTCCCTAGACAGGGAGAGTGCAGCTCTCTCTATACCAAAGTCTGTGAAAACCTGGCATGCCAAATAAAATTCTTGAGTCAGAGGTCCAGGCACTAAGTACAGTACTGCCATTACAGTTCTAATAGAACATAATCTAATCCAATCTCCCTAATTTGTAGAAGTATAAATTGTTAGACTTAATTCAGGCAGAACTTTCCCTGCATCCAGTCTGTCAGAAGCAGCATTGTTCTGAGAGAAAACCCAGCTCAGTACTGGCAAACACAGGCTATTGTAAAAAGAGATAAGGTGGAGCACGGAATCTTTCAAGGGCCAAGGCATCTGAGAACATCCATACATTTACACTCACTGGATATCCTAAGAACTTTGACCACAGAGGCACTGGACATTTAGAGACATTTTACCAATGATGTTTCCTAAAATCTTCTCATCTAATGTCCCTGATCTTCTTTCAAGCCCTATAAAGAAGCCCACTTCTCCTTGTTCCCTATGGATGATCTTTTCACCCTTTCTCTGCCTGCACCCAGGTATTACATCATATGCTTTGTTGACTTCACAAAAAGCCTTGCCAAGTGATCTCTGCCTCACACCAAAGGTCACCTGATTTTGTTCTTGTCCCCAGAAGATTTAGGAGTTTCCTTGGAGTGTGACCCTGAAGCAAGGCCCTGTGCTTTGGCAAAAGCTGTCACATCCTCTGGACTGTCACAGCCTTGAGAAAAATGACTTTTGCAAAAGTGTGGAATGTGGCTGCCTGTGTGGCTCTGTATCTCTTCCCCTCACTCTAAGCCCTGCCTCACAGCTGACAGACACTGGCCAGATCAGTCACTAGCCCTTGAAGTCTTCTTCAGCTGCAGTGAGAACAGCACAAAATTTGTTCCCTGATCAAAAAGTCAGTGGCCTATATCCAGAAAGCAGCACCCAAGATACCATAATAGAGGCCCAGTGGAGGGTAAACGTGAAGACCACTGGTAGAAAGGAAGTCCTGCTACTGAGATATGCACCCCTTTGTGCTGGTTTCAGCTTTTCTCTTTATGTTCTTTCCAAACAAGGCAAAGCCAAACATGTTTGTTCAGAAGCTAAATGCTGTCATACCAGAAATTCCACACCAAAGGATTAAGGAACCTGGGACCTGTGATTTGTTTCCAAAGCAGCAGACTCATACAAGCAGAGACTGTGCAGAAACACACTGGTGTTTGTAATAAGTGACAGGAATAGGCCAACTGCCACTGACCGCAGCAGGTAGGTATGAGGGCAAAGATTAAATCACAGGCCAAGAGCTGGAATGTGCAGACCTTTCTTATAGTCCATTTAAGTCTTAGAGATAAAAACGAAGTGATGACTGAGTCCGCACAGTTGAGGTAAACTAGGGTGAAGATGAAAGGAGTGAGCCAGTGCTGCAGCTTCTCAGCCATAACATAAAGATGAATGGTAGGAAACATGACTAAAAACCACCTTAGAATTCATTCCAATTGATACATGGAGTTGTTGGGACAGGAGAGACCAATGTCTGCAGTGGCTCCTTGTACATAACCTCCCTAGTCCTATGAGAAAGAGAAGAGGTAACACAAAAGGCTTGATGAGCTCTGCTACGAAGGTGTCTACAGCTGCAGAGCGAGACTGAGGCAATAGAAACACATAAAAGCAGCTCAGGATTTCTTTGTTGGAGGTGACTAGGCTCTCACTAGGCTCTGAGAAGATCAGCAAGCATTATTGTCAGTGGCTTGAGATCAGGTCTTTGTGTGGAAAGACTGCGAAGAAAGCACACTGGGAGAGCCCTTGGAGTGAAGTTAACACAGCTACGGCCGACGTATAGAGATCCTGGAAGGAATTCGAAGTACTTTTTGAATAAAAACTCAAAGAAGCATTTATATTTGTTGGTAGTGAAGAACCTGGAATAGTACAGTGTTGGGCACAATGTGGGGTACATCACTGTGCTTGGGATGGAGGGTTTTTTTTCTTTTTAGGTCTTGAAATGCCTCACCCCAAACTCTCCTTGATTTGAGGATTTATATTGAGAAGTCTGCTGTAATTCTGATTGGCTTTCCTTTATAAGTGATTGGATTCTTTTCTCTAGCTGCTTTTAATATTATGTTCTTGTGCTGAATTTCTGGAGTCTTTATTATTATATGACTTAGTATAGATTTATTTTAAGGAATTTTTTTTGTGTGTGTGTGTTTTGCTCCTTGAATGCCTTCAGGGCACTTTTGCATGGCTGGAGTGTTGTGGGGATCGAACTACAGCAAACTGAGGCTGCCAGCATTGTGGAAGCAGCCACTTAAAGAACTGAGCTAGGGCTGGGCCCCCAGTATAGATTTATTTTGGTCATGGCTATTTTGAGTTCTATATGCTTCAGCTATTTGTATGTCAAATCCTTTAACCATACTTGAGAAGTATTTTGTATTATTTCTGTGAAGAGGTTTTTATGGCTTTTGTGCTACCTTCAGCTTTCTCACTGACTCTAATCAAACTTGTTTTGTTGTTCTTTGCTTCAAGTTGTATTTGATTGGTTCTTCATGGTCTCTTGCTATTTTTAAGATACCTCCCTTTTCATTGTCCCTAGGCATAACCCTATCTTCTACATCTGATAGTCTATCCTTGCCTTGATTCAATTTGCTGTGTATAGTTTCAATAGAGTTTTTAATCTCCTGAATTTCTGTTTGAATTCTGTTTGAATTTCTGTTTTATGGATTTTATTTCTTCTCTACATTGGGCATTTATGATTTTTATTGTTTTTCTGAGCTCTATGTTTTAAAAACCTGGGTCTGTTCTTATGTCTTTCATTTTGATTGCTATTTCTTTTTGTACCTTAGAGATTATTTTTTCCATAGTCTCTTCCATTGTTTTTCACTTCTGTTACTTTCCTCTCAGAAAGTTCAGTGGTTGGCTTCTAATTTCTTCTATCTTACTGTGTTCTGGAGTTGTCCTGGGTGGGCTGAGAGTTTGGGGTTGCATTTTGCTTCTGTGTCTTGTAACTTTCTATTTTTAATTTTTATTTTGCATTTTGTGTTGATGTTTGTAGATATATATCTTTACCCCCACTACTGAAGCTTTCCTAGGGAATGTATGTTCTTCAGGGTTGTAGGTGGATCTTAGTCTTTATGTTGTCCCAAGAACCTACCTTTACAATGTATTAAAGAAGAAAAGTTGCTATTTGGCTCAGCACCCTGTCCTTCGGTACTTGACTATGGTGATGATTATGGCCCCATACAAGCACAGTGTTACTGTACAAGAGAGAAAAACTGATTACAACAGGTATGATATCCTGGCTACACTAGTGCAGGTATCAATAACAATAATCCCAAGCATAGCCTAACTACTGAAACTATGGTAACTATTAACCTGATACCTTTAACCACAGGAGCAAATTCTATAGTTACAACAAAATCCAACACATACCAGGAATTTTTTTCAGTGACTTTCCCCTTACTGGTGTGATTGTTATCCTATTGCATGTGTGTTGGGGTGCTAATAAGAATAGGAGACAAGATAGACTAATGAGGTCACATACAGTAGGAGAAAGGCAGGCAGGCAAAGGATGATCACCCAAGTTTTGGGAAACTAGAGAACACAGGAGGGAATGATTAAAAGAAAAAGCAAAGGAGTACTGAAGTGAACTAGAAAGAAAAGAGAAATGTTTACCCACATGAAAAATATAAAATCAACTGAGATATCTCAGGAAAGAGACAAAGATAATGAGAAGGAAAAAAAAGTTAGAAATCTACATCATGAAAGAGAAAAGAAAAAAAGGAAAAAATACAACAAAACCCAAAAACAACCACACATAAAAAACAAAAATCAAAAACAACCACACATAAAAAACAAGACAAAACAAGCAAACAAACAAAAACCCCAAAAAACGGAAAAAGGAAAACCAAACAAACTGAAAAATAGAAGTAATAAAATTCCTTTTGTCTTTACAGTTTTGTACTAGTTCCATGTCCAGTCCCAGAAATGTTCTGTGTACTTCAGCCAAGTTTGCAGCAGGATTCATGCTGGGTGTGGGGCTGATCTTGGCCTCTGGATGTGGTGGCTGATACCGGTCTTTTGTTGCTGGAGTTCTCCCTGAGTCCCTTGATATAGAATGGAAAAAAAGGGCAGCCCCTGGGCTGGGGAGAAAGCTCAGTGGTCTAAGCACCTGTCTGGAGATTCCCCAGTACCACATGCTGGACCAGCTCCGCATTGTGCTGGCCATTGAAATCAGGTGTGGTGAAGCATGCCTGTAATCCCAGCACTGGGGAGGCCGAGACAGGAGGAGCACTACAAGTCTGAGCTGCATCACAAGACCCTGTACCAAATAAATAAAAAATAAAAGATTAGAATGGAGGCCCCACTCATCTCCTTCTATTCTGCATGTCTGTGTGCACAACACTGATTCACCTAATTTAGCACCTGCTGACTCATAATCTCACTGGTGCTTCAGACTTTTCCACTACACTGGTCCTAGCATGTGTGCCCCTCCCAGGCCAAGCTGGGCACAATGACTCAGGCTCTCCTAACAGTCTGTGCCGGGTGGTTTTCAAACTTCAGGGCATTTGGCTTACCTAGAGAAGAAACATAGTACAGCCTCAGGATTGAAAATGTCAGTTACCAGCCAATGCCACAGGTGCTCTTTGGAGACTTAAAATTTGTAAATTTATCAGTCTGTCAAGGATTAGATGTTAACTTTTATGCACTTATTTACATAATTAAAAGATTGTAAATTTATTAATTTAATGCAATATGCATCTCCTTTAAGGATAAATCAGGTCATGGAGGAAGCTCAAAAGCTGATGAGCTTCTGTTACATTAATGTAACTAAAGAAGTAGATCTGTTTCTTGTCCTAATTTTGATCCTAAATATAAATCTCAAAAATCAATTAAGGATTATTTTGATATGAGAAATCCTGGAACTGTTGCATTGTTAACTTTGTTGCTGAGGCTGTTTTCTATTTTTCTCGCCCCGGACCATCAGCAAATCCCTGCCAGTGCAGATTGCAATTCCCCTACCAAGAGAAGCCTCAGAACTCAGCCATGACCACCAGTGTCCTGGTGTTTTTTCTCAACTTCCTGTATGTGTACAGCTTTAGGGGAGCAATCAAAACAGATGAAGAGTGCCGGCCAGATAGCTCAGCAGACTAAGGTGCTGACATAGGCAGACGCAGTGACTGGGATTCAATTCCCAGAGTGCTGTGTTGACCCCACCCCTGGGGCATGCTGAGACAGTAACTGAATCTGGGTGTGGTGATGCATGCCTGTAATCCCAGCACTTGGGAGGCTGAAAACAGGAAGCACACTAAGAGTCCTGTTTGTGTAGCGAGACCCTGTATACCCTGTACCAAATACATTAAAGAAAAAATAAAACAGATGAAACATTTCAGCATAGCAACTATTGTTTGTCTACAAAAGTGAAAAAGTGACATAAAAATTAACAAACCAAATACAAACCTAATACCATTTTGTATTTCCAGAAC
>NW_004524628.1:13489626-13490760 GCF_000260255.1 Octodon degus
TTGAAGATTGCTTGTTTCTAGCATTTATGCATATTTACTTTCTATTTTGTATTAAAAATGTTTATTCTTAACATGACTTGTTTCCTGATTTTTGAAACAATTTGTAAAAAGAGCAAAAAAAAAAAAAAGCAGCAATTTTTATTAATCATAGACAGAAAATGTTCTCATGCCAAGATTTACCAAATTAAGTATTTTGTTGTGTGTTTTTTTTGTTTTTTTTTTTGTATTTTAGGGAAGGGTCTGCAGGGTGTTCATGGTCTCACTTCTAGATTGGACTTGTAGTAATTCTCCTGTTCACAGCCTCCCAAGTGCTGGGATTACAGGTGTGCGCCCCTACACCATCTCAATCACTGGTTCAGTGTGCCCTGGGGGGGGGGGGACTGGCACAGCAGGCCCTGGGATCGAAACCCCAGCCCCTGCGCCTGCTTGCAGGCACTTTTAATCCACTGAGCTATATGACCACTCCTAAATTAAGGTGCTTTTTAAAATTATTGTTATCTCAAGGAATTAAAAAGTTTAATACTTGAAGGTAACTGTCAGTTTCAAGGAAATCAATTCTAATTAAACCAGAACAAGGTGTTCTAATAGTGTCCCCAAGAGGGGAAACCTGACAGTCTCCTTTGTAATGAGGCAGTGACTGGACAAGTGTTCTGGGAATCCACAAAAAACCAGGATGAAGGGCACACATTTGCACTGAATTTGATGATTATGTTTTCCTAATAATGAGAAGGTACATATTCAGACTCTTAGGATAACGTGTATTTTTAGAAAGAAACTAATCTTCCAGATGCCCTCTGTAAATTTATTGTTTAAGATGTAGTGAGTAAACAGCACAAATTAAAGTTATTCCTTAGGTCAACCAGGTCAATATTTTTCTTTTACTCATGTCACCTCTTCATTAAGAAATTGAGGTGGGTATTACAGGTGGTGCACACCTGTAATCCTAGAACTAAGGAGTCTAAGGTAGGAGGGTCACCATGAGTTTAAGGCCAGCCTGGGCTACATAGTGAGCTCAAGACCAACCTGAACTACATAGAAAAAAAAAAAAACATAAATAAAAAATAGGGCCAGTGAGATAGCTCAGACTAAAGCGCCTGCTTAGGCAGAAAGCAGCGGCCAGGGTTCGATCCCTGG
>NW_004524628.1:13490860-13492923 GCF_000260255.1 Octodon degus
AAGAAAGTTTCTTGCTTCTAAACTGGACACAGGATTTTTCAAATTAAAATCACAAAAAAATGGAAGGGAAGTTTCCGGCCATATAAATAAGCACTGGACAGGACAGCACCACTGTTTTGTCACAACTTAGAAAGTTTCCTTGAAAATTCACAAAGACGCTAAGCAAGCACTGCCTGCAGTCTGGCTGGTACAGTGTTGCACATTTCCATAAAAGCAGTGCCAGCAGCCTACAGCTTGGCCTCTGCTTCTGGGCTACAGTCTGTGTGGCCCCCCAGCTGCAGGCAATGGTGTCCAGCTGCTGCTCAGCATCTGTAGTCATGGAAATCACCTGCAGCGGCTCTGCCTGGCTCTGCATGGCACTGGGGGTGACCTGCTTCTCTCTGTGCAAATTGTTCTTGTGTGGATTTAGATCTGAGGCCTTGGCAAAGGCCTCCATGCAGGAACCACATATAAAGGGCTTCTCTTTTCCATGCCTCCTCTTGTGGTCCTTGAGATGGGACTTGTGCTTGAAGGTTTTGTCACACACATGGCATGTGAAGGCACCCTCTTACTGTGCACTCTCTCATGCTTCTTTGAGTCTGGGGTATGTATGAACTAGTTGCTGCACATCTTGCAGCTGCGGCGGTTGTGGCCCACATGTACTTCCTCGGCGCACATCTTGCACAGGAATGGCCAGTCCACCACATGCAGCTTCTTGTGCTTCTGCAGGTGGCCCTTGTCAGAGAAGGTGTTTCTGCAGGCCTGGCAGGCGATCTGCTCCCAATGGTGATCACACAGAAAGTACCCAAATGTCAGTCGCTGGCGGCTGAGGTCCAGCTGGGGTCTGTTCATCTTTCACCTCCCTCATGCCATCATTAAATGTTAAGACTGCAGGAGGCTGGGGCCCCATGTCTTTGGACTCCGAGGTCTCCATGGACTCTACTTCATGGCCATAGCAACTGACTTTCTGAACGTGCTTAATCTCTAGTTATTTCAGAATCACACCCGAACCCTGAGCTTCCTGACCCCTGAACGCTGGCTTGCTGCCCTCCTGACCTGGGGTGTGGCTGGGCGCCCGCTGCTGTGCAATCGAAGGGGTTTCATCCTGATTCCCAGTTTCTTCTGCATCATCATCCTGAATGTCTATGGCATCACAATGGGGTGATTTATTTTGAAGCAATACTTACTTTGCACTGACCTTCACTTCATCAGAGCTAGACATGTCATGCTTGTGAAAACAGAGTTTATCCAAAAATTGGATACCAAGAACCTGCCAGGAAGACATCGTTAAGTTAACATCTTCCTTTTTCATGATAATCTTTGCCCTTTATGTGTTGTTAGGGATCTCTCCAAATATGTCAGAAGGGAGAAAATCTGTGTCACTGAAGAACTATCCACTTCAAGGTTCTTGAAAAGCTTTTGAAAATATGTGTTGCAAGTGGCAAGAACACATCTGTGTGCTCCAAATTTTACATCTTCAACCACAATAGCACTTCACATAATTCTCTTTCCAGGCATTGCTCATTTAGTGTTTTCAGAAGGGGTTGTACTATCATTATACTTGATGGTTTCAGAAATGAAAAGCTCCAGGAACAATTTAAGCTATTGCTTTAATGCTTTAATCACCAAAATCTTCAGATCAAAGTAACAGATCACGCCTGCTTAGGCAAGCACATGGACCGAGGTTTTATCCCGTTTACTGCATGCTGCACCTGATCCCCCGGGGGTGGGGAGGGTTGAGCCAGCAAACTAGTCTGGGTGTGGTGGCATATGCCTGTAACCCCAGTGCTGAGGAGGCTGAAAACAGGAGGATCACCACGAGTCCAAGCGGTGAAGTGAGATCCTGTACCAAATACATTAAAAAATAAAATAAATAACAAACAACAGAGCAGAGCATATCAGACCAGAAGAACTCCAGTCTGCAAGCCAATGTCCTGCAGCCTGGCACAGCCTAGAGGTATGCATGGGTTCCTTGCATTGGCTCCTAAGCAGCCAGAAGGGGTGGATGCATGACACACATCCACCTTGTGCACACTTGTGGATGCAGCAAGCCACAGTGCTTGGGATTTAGTTTTTGGAGTTTG
>NW_004524628.1:13499087-13503906 GCF_000260255.1 Octodon degus
TTTTTTTTTTCCGTGGATGATCACTGATGACATGAACATATGGCTCCTTAATCCCATTTCTGGCTGCTTGACTGCTTTCAATTATTCTAATTTTAAAATTCCATTTTGTTACACATTTCTTGGGGGAACTGCCCTCACATTCGTCTTTCTATGTCTTTAGCTTTCACTTCTCAGTGGTTGACTCACCTGGTCTCCACTCATCTCCTTGCTAAGCTATTCATCCTGTCACCCAGTGTTTCTCCCTCTTCTTACACAAGCGCTAAGTGTTCCCTGTCAACAGCTCTTCTTCGTTCTCACTTCCTCCATAGTCCATGGCACTCTTACTGCTCAAATAAGAGGACTCTAATGAAAGGCTACACTGATTTCTTCATTAGAATTTTAATTAGATGTCTTTCATGAATAGCTTTCTTGAATTGTTCTCACTTTCTGTTCTTTCTTCTAGGCCTGTGTGCTTGCCAGGCAAGCATTTATTCTACTGAGCCATCTTCCCGGCCCCTGTTGTTCTTTCTTGATTTTTCAAGATGGCACTCTGTTCACAATGATAGCGCCACAATCCGATGTTTCTCTTGATAATCTGCCTATTTTCTTTCATTTTTTTTTCTGTAGGTTCTTTTTCTATATTATCAAAGTCCACTTACCCAAGTTTCTCATTTAATGTATTGCATTTAATCTGTACATGTGTTCTCTAACTCTTAAAGTGGTACAGTTAAAATTTGGATTTGCAGAGGGACTGTAAAGATATTCAATAAAGGGGCACCAAAACCTCAGAGGAATAGAAGAATAATTCTTGGTTGTCTTTTAGTATTGTAGGGTAATGACTAGGCAACCCCCACTCCTTTCTCTTCTGCATTGGGGACTGGATTCAGAGCTTCAAACGTGCTATGCATGCAGCTTACCTGTGAACTATATTCCTAGTCCTTTTTATTTTGTTTGAACAGTCTCAATAAACTGCCCAGATTGGCCTCCAAAATTCTGAAAGTTACAACTGGATTTGTACTGCTGTTATATAACTGGACATTAGATACTGAGAGATCTAAATGTTAGAAACGAAGTCCTACAATATATAGGGGGAAATAAAAACACTGAGGAAACATTCTCAACTGTGACTCAAAATACAGAATTTAAAAATCAGACACGTAGAACTAACCTAAAGTTAGCTTTTGTAAAGGAAAAACAAGAGCAAAGCTCAAAGATACACCAGGAAAACTACCTGTGTCTCAAAAATAGCAGATGTTTCCGGTATGCATCAGTTCCTGAAATATAAATAAACCAAGGCCTGGAAAAGGTGGTTCAGGTGGTGGATCCAGAGTGGGCTTCTTCTCTAGTAAAACACAGAGAATTCCACCTGTCATAGTCCTGGAGGAGAATGCGGAAGATTCTCGGCATCATGGTTTGGGCAAGGAGAGGACACACAGTACCCGCAGCCAAACACATCCAGGACGTGGTTACAGAGCCTTCAAAAAGTTACTCGGAAAACGTGTGTGCAGAATCCTGGTCGCAGGGGTCGGGGGTGGGGGCACCACAAAGATTCTGGGTAATGTAGTCCTTAGCAACGGGAACGCATCTGGGAGGCTAGGCATCAGTGTTGTATTGTGGGAGGACGCTGAGTATTCTGGGTATAGTAGTCGTTGCTGAGCGATGTGCAAGGGATTCTGGGTATTGCAGTCCGCCGCAGTGTGACGCGGCTGCACATGGCAGCTTCTGAGAGGTTGTGGCAGTCTTCAGCGTACGTGCCAAATTCAGGGTACCATAGTCATTACAGGCCTATGCTGTAGATTACAGGTATTGTTTTAGCTGCGGGCACACCAAGGGTTGTAAGGGATTTACTCGGCTGGGGAAAATATGGCGAAGATTTTGGGACTTGCAGGCCTGCTCTGCAGTGGATTCTGGGTACGGTAGTGGAGGAGGAACTCCTGATGAGGAGTCAGGGTATTGCAGGCCAGACTGAGGATGCCGGGCATGTAGTCCCGTGCGACTACGGTGCGTTCTGGGTATGGCAGTCCCTGGGAAAACGGATTCTGGCTGTGTCGTCCAGCCGCGCTTCCGTGGATCCTGCCTGCAGTAGTCCCGGAGGGAATCCCGCCAAGCACTGAGGGTACCATAGTTCTGTGGTCAGGTGGACTTCTGTTTATGACATCTACAGGAGAATTAGTCTGCCCACGTTGGGTGGGTAGGTGTGGCAGTCGGTGGCAGTCGAGGGGGAAGTCCTGCCATCAGGGAAGAGTCCTCCAATCTGGCAGTGCGCAGCGACGTTTTCCTTTGATGTCACTCAGCCCTGGCCGCTGTGCCCTGGTGAGCTGTGCTCTCTTCGCTGGCCGTGCGCTCTCACAGCCGAGGAAGGAGGAATGGAGCTCTTGGGGCAAGAGCAGCGGAATCAGGCGCGCGGCAGGGTCCTGTGGGAACAACGAGCAGGGCGTGACTGAGCTGCCCTGGAGAGCGGCGCGGGCGCGGGCCCACTGGCCTGCAGCGCGTGTGTCACTTGCTAAATTGTAGGCTGCCAGGGTGGCGGGCTTGAACCTGCAGTCGTCCTCCTTCAGTCTCCCAGAGTGCCGGGATTATAGGTGTGTGCCACCACGGCTGCCTTCTGTTCTTGGGTGTTAGAGGCAGATAATCCTTCGGGCTCGGTACACTATGTACTGGAAACTTCATTTCAATTCTATTGAAATCCTGTATCAATGTATAACATCATCTTTTTATTTCAGTCATTTTGATTACTTAAAATGCAATTTGACAAATTTAAAATGAGTCTTATAGAGATAAGTGTAATGAATTTAAAATTATTTTCATGAATGTATTTTCTTAATTTTTTTTTTTTTTTTTTTGAACTTTCGGAACCAGGGGTCAAACTCAGGCCCTTGTGCTTGCCAGGGAAGCGCTTACTCCACTGAGCCATCTCCCTGGCCCCTTTAATTTTTTTACTTTATTATCTATTCACTTTATTATTATTTACTTCATCTGAATAATACCTATTTTATTGATTTTCCCATAGAAACAGACTTGCTGCTTTCTTTGAACTGACTCTATTCTTAGGGTTTGTTTTGTTTTCTTTTCTTTTTAATGTTATTTAGTACCAGGTCTACAGGGTCTCACTACACAGATCAGCCTCGCAAGTGCTGGGATTACAGGTGCACGCCAACAGACCCAGTCTCAATTGCCCCGGGTGATGGAACCCCTATTCTAAGTTCTTAAAATTATTTTAAATTTGTCTTTTCCCCTTGCTTTGAGGTAAAGGCTTATTTCACATGCTCATATTATTCCTTTTCATAATTTTTTATTAAATTTATTGAGAAAAAAATACAATGTGACAGCTTAAAAACAGGTTGGTAGGAGAGTTACAACAATTAATACATTGCATATTGTTCTCTTTGTAGTAGCCATTCATAGCACAAGATGCAGACATGATATCCTGTCCAAATACCATTAGTACAGGTCTTTCTTCTTATTGAATTAAGAGAAAGTAGCTATATAGCTATCCTAACTATTTTATATATACAGATACAAAATTGTCCTTCATTTATATCACCTTTTTTTGTTCAATTTTGTCAGAGATGGGTATTCCATTGCCATCCAAATATTGTAGGTGCATGAATTTGGTAAAATATTCCAATATAGTCCAGTACTCCACAATAGTAGTGAGTTATCCACAGGACTGGCAATGTCCAAATCTGATGACTTCAGCCTTCCACAGCTCAGCATATTAACATGACTTCACTTTTCATACCTTGTTTCTACACCTTTCTACTGGATGGTTAAGACCAAGCTAAAGCAGGACCTCTATAACAAAAAATGTATCATTTGTATCTAACACGGTCAGTCAAGTCCCCTCAGCACTTAGCCTGAAACCCTGTAAAGCACTTTCTAGACCCTTTGTCAGTGTCAACCATGTGGATGAGTCACGGCCATTGCTTGACCAGTTTGCCCTCTGTGAAAGCCTGAGAGAATGTTTTCTCTCTATGGTATTTTTTTTTTTTTTTTTTTCAGAACCGGGGATTGAATTTAGGCCCTTGTGCTTGCCAGGGAAGCACTTATTCCACTGAGCCATCTCCCTGGCCCCTTCATTTTCTTATTAAGAAGCCCAGTGCTTATATATTATCTGTAGTGGAAGAATTTTCTCCATCCTCCTTCTTTGTAATTCTCTGGGGATCCTGGCTACCATTTTGTAATCTTTGTTTTGATTTTCTGTATAGCCTAAAGGTAATTTATCAGCATGACTATGAATTTATGCATTGTCTGACCTGTTTAATTGCCTTTTTATATTTAATGAGGTCTACTATGTGTGTGTGTGTGTGTGTGTGTGTGTGTGTGCTATTTAATGAACAGGATTTCAAAACTGCCTATGCATCTGATAGGACACTGGTGGAGAATTTCTGTGACTGACTAAAACAATCTGTTCTATGGGTTTCAGTGGTTTTTTGTTTGTTTGGTTGGTTGGTTGGATGGATGGGTTGTTTTTCTGGAATCAAGGTCTCACTAGGTAATTCAGGCTGGTCTTGAACTCACTGGATATCCCAGACTGACCTCAAAACGCCTAGTGATCCTCCTGCCTCAGCCTCCCAAGTGTTGGCATTAGAGGCATGCATATCCATGACTGGTAAGTTCAGTAACTTGTTTTTTTTAAAAAAAACTGGGGATTGAACCAAGGCCCTTGCGCTTGCCAGGCAAGCACTTATTCTGCTGAGCTATGTCCCTGGCCCCTTCAGTAACTTTTTATACGTAAGAAATTTGCAGGGGTTGGGAGTTTAGCTCAGTGGCAAAGTGTCTGCCTGGCAAACACAAGGTCATGAGTTCAATTCCTGGTGCAAAAAAAAAAAAAAAAGTA
>NW_004524628.1:13504006-13504515 GCF_000260255.1 Octodon degus
TTTTATATACTGAGTTTCCCGGCATGAGCCCCACCACATTTTGCCTCTCGTGTACTTTACTGCATGGAGGAGGAAACCTATTAACTTTAGCTGAGGCACCTGGCGCCTGGCCAAGCCGTGCTGCTTACCGGTGCTCCAGAGTCGGAGCTGAATCCCTTCCTCTACCCAGAATTTGCCAAAAAATCTGAGTCCTTATGTTATCCTTTTTCCTGTTTTCTAGATCCTCTTTATTTACATGTTTAATGTAAATACTGTGAAGTTAAGCCAAGTGCCACTGTGAAGTGCAGTATATAGTAAGATCCTAACAGTACTTACAGCGCTGGGTTTTAGAGAATAAAAAATTAGGTAGGTACATCTATAGAGAAGCCCATTTCATCCACTGCAATTTATTCACCCATATTCCATGGATCCACAGTAGTACTTCGATGTTAGCTTTATCTTCTGAGTGAAGGTGCTAAGTATCTTGTGGATTGGAGTAATTCAAGGGTTTATATCATTTAAAAAAACAG
>NW_004524628.1:13513743-13538640 GCF_000260255.1 Octodon degus
AAAAAAAAAAAAAAGAAAAAGAAAAGAAAGAAAGGTCAGAAGCAATTGAAGCTGGAGATCTATCCCACATCTGGAGCTGGAGCAAGTCCAGTCCAGAGAACAAGGAATGCCTGAGGCAGGCCATGTGAGCAAGCTGCTACAGTCTAGAGAATACCAGGTACCCAAGGCAAGCCAAGCAAACAGGGTGCTAGGCGAGAGGTGTTACATGACATCAACCAGTGAATGTACAAATATACATGCTGTGGTCCTTCAGCAGTTCCTTTTCTCCCGTCCACAGAGAGCTCCACCTGACCTCAGCTTTCTGTTCTATGACTCTTGTCTTGATTTCTTCATCCTTCACTGCCTTAACCCTGAGAATTTTGAGAGTTGTGCTGGGTGTGGCAGAGAAATTGATTGTTGAAGATAAAACTTACTTTGGACTTCCTCTACTTTTAAGGTAGAAGGTTTGAGTTGTGTGTGTGATCCAAAACCATACAATATGCCAGGTTAACAGTACATAATTCCTTCATATTTTTAAGACAGAGAGAGGTTATTGCTGTTCATTACACAAGAGTTTAGGCCCACATCCGTTCATAGTGATAAAATCTTTTTAAACAATGAAACCATACAATATATATATAGTCTGGTGTATATATGTAGACAATAGAGTATATATGTGTATAACAGTATATCTATTATATATAATCACAAATCAATTTTACCTTTCTCAAGACTTTTACCTGGAGATATCATGTTAAAGAGCAAGTTAGAATTACAAATCTGTTTCATTCTTAAATTTCTCTATTTTAAAGGAGCAGATGCTGTAAGCACACAGTGATATCCACTGTGGCCTGTCCAGTGTTATATAAAATTTTTTCATTGAATTTATTCTTTCCTTTTCTTCCAAATTCAGATTATTTAGCTACAACTTAAGCTTTTTTTTTTCTTCTTGATACAGGGTCCTACTACACAGCTTGGACTCATAATGATCCTCCTGTCTCAGCCTCCCCAGAACTAGGATTACAGGCATGCACCACCAACATCCAGTTTCAGGATGGGCACAGCACGTGAGATCAAACTTGGGGCCTTGCACTTGCCAAGCAGGTGCTTAGGCTACTGAGCTATCTCCCCAGCCCATACCTTAAACATTTTAATACTGGTAATTTTGAACTTTTAGTTCTTCTTTTTAGGGAGTTTGTACTTAGCACATATTCAAGGCAACTTTAACATAGGGAAGTTAGATAATTATCTCAACTTTGTTTTATTATTTTTGGTACAATATTTTACTAATCTTGCAAACTTCGCCAAGAATATGAACCACTCAGGTAGTCTTATTGAAATAGGATTACTAGAATCTACACTTAGTTTTATTAAGTAAATAACCAACACAAGTATAATTTGATTACTAAAAAGTATAGGAAAAAATAGAAGTTATCCAAAAATGGAGATCAACATAAAAACAATATGAAGAAAGTATATAAATTATCACATAATAAATAGAAAATATTTTTCATTTAATAGGCCAGAAAAATCCCAAACTTGCTTATATCCTTTTGTGACAGAAATGTCTAAACCAAAATGAATATGGGAAAATTCCAAGTCATAGTATCACAATAACTATGAAGACAGTACTATGCAAACCCAAACCAGAATAAATCTAAGGTAGCTGTGTCAATTTTAGATAAATTTGATATAGAGAAAATGCAGTCTTAGAGATAAAAAGTTAAATTATGCTATGTTTGTAATGCTATAGAGGTTGTCTCAGTTACCCTTCTCTTGTTGCTGGGACAAATACCCGACATTCAAAATGAAGGAAGGAAAGGTTTATTTAGCTCACAGTTGCTGGAGGTTTCAGTCCATACTCAGCTGGCTCCAAGGCAGACTATTTTGAGAGTACCATCTGCCCCAAACATCTCCTCCCTGCCCCGGGCAGCCTCAATCGCAGACACCTTAGAGGCCCCACACTGCAGGGTCTGGAGGAGAAGCTGCGGAGTTGGGAGCCACTGCACCCAGGATGACCCGCTCACCTCAGAGAAACCGCAGGCCGGGAAGGGGGGGCAGTCTAATCTGGCCCACCCCTCAAGCCCCGCCCTGGTCCTTCGGCCACATCCACTCCTGACTTATATGAGGCTTTTTTTAAATATTAATTTTATTGAGAAGTAGCAATGAGATAGTTTCAAAACAGGTTAGTAGGACAGTTACAGTAACTAGTACAGGGCCGGGGAGATGGCTCAGTGGAATAAGCACTTCCCTGGCAAGCGCAAGGGCCTGAGTTCAATCCCCGGTTCCACAAAAAAAAAAAAAAAAACTAGTACTTTGCATATTGTTGTCTTTGTAGTAGTTATTCATAGACACAAACTGTAACAGAGGTTCAGATTATCACAAATTATTGTTATCTTGTATACTATAGTATTTTAAGATAATATATCCTTAAGTACAAAAATGAAAAATTATAAAGTGTCTGTTAATGAGGAGAATGGAAGGAAGAGGAGAAATGAGGAATTTTGACAATCCATTCTTAAGTAAATTAAGCATCTGTATATTAATATAATATTTCAAAACTTAATGAATAAGTCTAATTAATTAGACACATAGAGACCTGACAACTGAAGGACATGTAGGTGGGCTGAGGATGTAGGTTAGTGTGAAAGTACTTTCCAAGTCCAGTGACCTGCACCACTGCCAGAGCAGCAAGTGTGCATGTGTGTTCTTGTCACTCACACCGGGAGCATTGGAAAGACATGAACTGGACTGTTGAGGAAGAATTAGCACATAAGAAAATTTTAAAATATTACAAGGCTATAGTGTATTGTATTCTAACTTAAAATTTAAATATCTGGAAATAGAAATGTAAAAATTTGTTATTTTCCAGACTGTTTGTGTTTAAAATTGTAGGAAAGTTGAAGAAAATTAATAGTAAACATTGCTGAAAATATTTTTGTTGCACTCACATTTTCTATTTTTAAAGTATAGAAGTTGATAAGTTTAAAATGTACAATAATGACAAGGGTATCTGGAATTAATCTGCACCGAGCCGGCAGCTGCAGTAACTACAGTTTCAACTTCAACTCCACGATGGTTCCCTCGGCCAAAAACTCATTAGGTCGTTTTCCAGTGCGAAGCATTCAACAAATGGTAACAAGGCAGACCCGCCAGAAACGTACACCTGATTTCCGTGACAAATACGGTAATGCTGTATTAGTTGGTGGAGCCACGTTCTGTATTGCTGAGTGGACCTACACAGCAACACAAATTGGAATAGAAGGGAACCTTTCCCCTGTTGGCAGAGCCACCCCCAAGGAATGGAGAGATCAGGAATCATGCCAGCTGATACAATACAGCTAAATTATTTCTAAATGAAATCATAATTGATGCCAAGTAAAAGTGCTGTGTATCCATTAAAATATAGCCTACTGCAGAAATAAAGTACAATTGAAACCTTCAAAAAAATGTACAATATTGTGTTTTGTAGGTTATAAGAGTTTCCAGTATTTCCAGTGCTTCAGGCTTTTATCAGATGTGCTTGGATTTTCATGATTTTTTTTAGGGCTCTGGTGTTGATCTGAGGTTCCTGGTTTTGGATGTTGGCAGATGTATAACTTTGATATGGCATATGTTCAGGTAACTTAAGTAGAAGTCTTCTGCTGCACCATAATTATTCCATAGATACCATAATTCCCTGCTTATAGACATTTGACTTACAATTATTTTTTTTTAATTTTTATTTATTTGTGTGTGTGTGTGTGTGAGTGTGTGTGTGTGTGGCCAGCTCAGTCCACCAGGGGGTGGCACTGGCTGGCATGTGGTGCTGGGGGATTGAACCGCAATCCCTGTCTGTGCTTTGCTAAGCTTGTTCTAAGTAGGTGCTTTAGACCACTGAGCCATCTCACCAGCCCCAACAATTATTTTTCTATTCATTGGTATTTTCACCTTCATGTGAATATCATTCTTACACAGAAAATTCATTATATAACATATAACATTAAAAATTGCAAATCAGTTGATTTAAATGTTGACCTAAAATTTAGAAAATCTATCCATGGTATTTTGCACTTGTTATTTTCTTTGTAAATTATCAAACTATCTGTACCATGTGTGTCTAGGGCTGGCCAGTGCTTTGTGTTTCTAGTGACATCATAGTTGCTGTGTAAGTTGCCAACAACGTCTACTCTGCCTTTGGCCTTGCTTAGAGTTTCCATCTCAGCCTTCTGTCAGCGTCTCTTGACCAACATCTCTGTCATGGTGAGATGCTCACATCAACAGCTCCCATTTGTTTTTCTTTGCCGTGTAGAAAGTGGATGTAAATCTTTCTGAAATTCAAAGATTGTTCTATACAGTTCTTCGTTTTGAAATTACAATGGTTCACTTGGAATTTCTGCTTTGTTTGTGCATACCGCTCATGTGCTAATCAACTTGTGCTTTGTTAGCAAATGTAACAGTAATTGGAAACTGTTAAATCAGTTGTCAGATATCACATTCGATGAGTTTGGGAGATAGGAGCAATAAGTCTGTTCACAACATCATTTGCTTTATTGCTATATGAATAAGGACCTGATAGCTGAGTTCCAAGATAAATTTCTAAATTGAAAGCATCATAGAATTCACATCTATAAAGGCACAAGTTTTTAGGTCATGTCAAAATAGTGACCCATTGCTTTTCTGTAAGTTTTATACTCCTGTTATTACCATGAGAAATCTGTGCTAACTACAGCAGACTTATGAATATTTTCAGTTCAGCTAATGCAATGTCATAATAAATACATTTTTAAAAAAATACTATGACATTTTATTTATGATGCAAGCATCTGTAGAATTTGGTGTCCTCGGGGGATTTCAGAGCCATTCCCCCATGGATGCTGGCAGACAAGTACATTCATATAAATCACACTCAGGCCAAAGAACAGAATCTGGGCAGCATCCTGGAAACCCACCAGGCCTCTCATCAATATCCCAGAGATACGTTATCGGAATCCCATCAAGTTAACTTCAATCTACCACTCCCAGTTTAACCCACAATGAAAGTAAAGACACTAAAACATATTTATAATTATTGGGGACCAAGAGGCCCTAAGTCCAGCTATGAAGATGGCTTTCCAGAACAAAGAGACTGACTCAAGGCTGACCTGGGTTTTATTCAGTGGAGGAGGAGTAGCTTGAGGAATGACTGAGAATTGTGGGCAGTAAGTGAGTACTGTGAGCTGAGCTAGGTAGGTGGCCTACATTTACCTCTGCCATATGCAGAGAAATAATTTGCATTATGCTATTAAGATTGTATCTAATGTTTTGGTATCTGGGGTTTCAGCTCTGATGTAATCTTTCAAGCCCCACCCAGGAAGTCATAGCCTCTGTCTCAAGACTGGATCCCTGCTGGCAGTGGGGAGCATTGATTCTTCCTCCTGTCTGGACCCTGCTCACATTAGAGAGCAGCAGGTGTAGGTTACCAGGGAAATAAGCAGGCCACCTTCAAAGACTATCACCAGCACCTCAGCTAAACCAGTATACATTGCTTAAGGCCAATTGAAAAGATAAAGAGAAGTCCTAGCTAGCTCTGTACACATCAAAACAAGGAAATAGCGTCAGGCTCAGCCAAAATGAAGACAATCACTCTTCTTGTAAGGAGAGCTGCTCAGGTGGTCCTCCGCAGTTCCCCCTTCTTTGTTTTGAAGAAGCTGGAGCAGTGTCTGTCCACAGTTGCTAAGTCACCTTGTATTTCATATTGTCTCCTTGAGGGCCTGGCCCTGTCTGACTGCCTATAATATTTCTAGCTAATTCTACTGCCTACAACATTCCCCCTTCTGAGGATGTAACCCGAACTGCCGCGAGGGAACCATGGGCGATGACTGCTCTGGTTTCTTCAGGCTGAAAGGTGTTATAGTTGTTGATGGCAGTCAGAGATGCTTTCCAGAGGTTTTATCTATAGACACCAGGCATTGTTATCTTGGGCAGGTGGAATAGTTTTAAATCTGGCCATGTAACATTGGATAACGCCTCTGAGATCATGATATAGTCGGAGGAGTCTGCAAAAGTCATCTTGTGCCAATCTCATTCTGTCCCTCGGAGGAATTCCTGGCTGTTAACTAGGTGGCAAGCCCCACAAATGGGCTGCTTCAGGCCTTTCCAGGAAGGGGGATGATGCACTGTTGGGTTCATTGCTTGGGGTCTCAGGAGAAAGCTTGATGTGTTGTGTAGATGGGTTGGATTCTGGCCATGGAACAGCTCTAAAGGTCATAATGTCTTGATAATCTCTAAATTGGGGGCCAGGGAGATGGCTCAGTAGAATAAGCACTTCCCTGGCAAGTGCAAAGGCCCAAGTTCAATCCCCAGTTCCGGGAAAAAAAAAAAAAATCTCTAAATTGGTCACTCAAGGTCCAGTGGATTGTCTGCACGTGATTTTAGTCATTGTGTTGAGAAGGTTGTGCATTCTGGCCACATTGAGCGCCAATTGTAGGAGTCCCCTCCAGGTTCTTCTCTCGGTCCAAGAAGTCAATATTTGTAATCCCAAAGAGATGTTATTGGAAGCCCATCCAGTTAATTCCAATCGACCACTCTTGGTACAACCCACAGTTAAAGTAAAGACACTAAAACATATTTATAATTATTGGTGAGCCAAGGGACCCTAAGTCCAGCCATGAAGATGGCTTTCCAGAACAAAGAGCAATAAATACATTTAAAAATATGGCTGTTGGTGCATAGAGAACATTTTACTTGCATTTTACTGTTGGGAGTGGCTGAAGCTGGAAATTGGTAAAATGTGTGAGAGCAAAACAAGGCCTCAGGGCCTAAAGCAGTCAAGCTACCTCAGTCCTGAGAAAAGCATCCCGCCTGGTCAGTGTAAGCTATTAGTCACTAGGTAACCTCGTGTCATGTGATACTGTCTTTTCAAAGGTAGAAGTAAGTGTCCCTACTGTTGTTCTTGGGGTCCTTTGCCAATCAGGGAAATGAGCAACCCCCTGACCCAGCTCTTGTCTTATCTGTCTTTTCCTCATTCCTGCTGACATTTCTCCATGGGGTGCACCAAGAGACCAACAAATTACCACATTTCAGTCTTTGCGTATTTCACAGAATCTTGTAGCATTTTATCTGTTAGAGCTTCTAAACTGAATGGCAGTGCTGCTGGCATTCTGTCCGATGTGTCTCACCCCTGCCAAGACCCTCGTTACATTTTTGGACCTAATGCTAACACTGGATCATTCCTTGTGGTTGCATGATTATTTCACAATATTTTGACTAGTCCAACATGTACTCATTTGGCTGTTTTCTTCATCTGAATCAATGAGGTCTGCATTTCCTGTGTCTGTATCAACCAATTTTTGCTCAATTTGATTGTTACAGGAACTTTGGCTCCCACAGCCAATGTCATCACTACCATCATCCACCCAACCTCATTCTCCTGTTATGAAACCATATGTTTTACTGTAATGGATCATCATCATACATGCATGAGTAATCTGATGATTCACTTTTGACCTCTTCCAAAACTTGTAAATCTGGTTTTTCATGTGTCGTTGTACTGAGTTGGGCTACTTCTACAAAGAAAAAGATCAAAAGAAAACTCTTTAAAAACAAATTCTAGAGTGGCATGGGTGTATTACATCCCTCTGTGATGTTCAGGTAAATATATGCCAAACCTGTTAACTGAAGCATTATGTTGGCGAAAATTCTGGTTTGACACTTTTGTCATACCAAGTAAGCAAACACAGGGATTGCTTCCTATATCAAAGGTACTGACACACAGCCAGCTACTATTTTGCTAACGTAAAAATTTATTATAGAAAAGTAAGGAGGCTGGTGAGATGGCTCAGTGGTCTAAAGCACCTACTTAGAACAAGCTTAGCAAAGCACAGGGACCGCGGTTCAATCCCCCAGCACCACATGCCAGCCAGCCCCGCCCCCTGGTGGACTGAGCTGGTCACACACACATACACACACACACACACACACACACACACACACATACAAATAAATTTAAAAAAAGAAAAGTAAGGGATATGTTTGTGGAATCCAGTGTTAGCCTCTTTAAGTTTGAAAGTATAACTAAGTAAAAATGCCCTGAATTTAAACCTCAGTACTGGGCCAGCCAAATAGCTCAGCAGATTAAAGCACCTGCTTAGGCAGATGCAGGGGCTGGGTGTTCGATGCCTGGGCCTGCTGTGCTCGCCCCACCCCAGGGGCATGCTGAGAAGGCATGGTGGTGCACACCTGTAATCCCAGCACTTGGGAGGCTGTAAACAGGAGAATCACTGAGTCCAATCTCCGTAGTGAGACCCTGAACAACCTGTAGACCCTTCCCTAAATACAGAATAATTAATTAATTAAAAAATAACCTCAGTACTGAAAAAAAAACAGAAAATAAAACTAACAAATCCATTGATCTTCTGGGAGGTGTGAATCTGAGTGTGAGGGAAATAATAAACTTGTACTAATAGAAATTTAAATTTTACTAAATATGGGAGAATGTGTAATGTACTGCTCATTAATATGTCAGCATACAACAAAACACTGCCTCTAAAACTCTGACTTTTCTGGCTTTTTTTTTTTCAGTAATCTCCTGAAAAACCACGGTTAATGTTTTGTTTTATTGTATAAGACACCTTGGGGATGACATTACCTGGCATAGTCCTGAGTCTCACTTTTTTCATAGTTATTTTTCTTGTTCTCCTCATGAAGCACCAACAAACTCCTATTATCAAGGACATTAATCCAGCACCCAGTTACATCTTGCTAATCTTCCTCATCTTGTGTTTTCTCTAATCCTTACTCTCTATTGGCCACCTGCATTCTCAGATAATCTACATTTAGAGTTGTGTTTACTGTGGCTATGTCTACTGTCTTTGCCAAAACTATTACTGTGATTCTAGCTTTTTATATCATTGCACATGAGAATGAGGAAGCTGTTAATATCAGGAGCACCTAACTCCATTATTCCTACTGTGCCCTGGCCCAATTTATTGTCTGTAGAAGTGTATGAGAACAAAATCACTCTTTATTGATGTAGATGTACACTCTGAACATCTGGAGAGAGAGAGAGAGAGAGAGAGAGAGAGAGAGAGAGAGAGACAGAGACAGAGACAGAGACAGAGAGACAGAGAGAGAACGAACCAGTTCCAAGTCCTTCTTATCTCAGAATAAGTTCAGGTAGGAGTTACTAGGAGTGGTAAAATCAGGGCACTAAAAGAAGACTGTCCTGTCTAAGAAAAAGAAATAAAAATAGTGGCTGACTTAGAAAATCAGTAGGCAGGGGCTGGAGAGATGGCTCAGTGGTCTAAAGCACCTACTTGGAACAAGCTTGGCAAAGCTCCGGGACCGCGGTTCGATCCCCCAGCACCACATGCCAGCCAGCCCGCCCCCTGGTTGGCTGAGCTGGCCACACACACACACACACAATGTAAAAATAAATAAAAATTAAAAATTAAAAAAAAAGAAAATCAGTAGGCAAACACATCTCCCTAAATGACTTTCTCTAAAAACTGGCTATATTTCCTGTGTTTCTCAGGACTGTTGTTTCCTGTGGTCCTGGGGGTGGAGCCCAGTGCTCCGCAGAGACTAGACACCTTTCTGTCTTCTGCAGAGTTGCTAGTCTGTCCTTCTGGATTTTTTTTTTTTTCTCCGAATGCCTTCAGGGCATGTTTGGCTGGCTTAAGTTGTGGGGATCAAACCACAGCAACCTGAGCCTGCCTGATTTGTTGAAGCAGCCACTTAAAGAACTGAGCTAAGGGGCAGGCCCCCTTCCTTCTGGATTTTTAAGATGTAGTTTTGCCTGAAGAAATTATTCTTTTTAAGTGAAAGAGTGAGTCTCAGAAGAGGGCAAAGAGCAGCACATACTTTCTGTCCATTCTATGTCAAACCCCAAAATAAGATTTTTAAAGGATTGTTAAACATGTAAGTGGATTTATAAATAAGTACCTACTTATACAATAGAGAATAAATCATGGCTTACACTCTTCTGAATACTAACCAGTAACCAAATACAAGAGAGCTAGTAGTGCTCACATGACACACACTTCTAGTGTACAGCTATTCTTCACCCATCTCAGGCAGGCTTGTTATAAACCAAAAACTAAAAACATCAGTAATAAAACAAGAGGAGTTTGTAGAGAACCCTAAAGACAGGACTCTGTATTTCCTTTCTTTTTTAAATGTACACAAGAGCGATTTTTTTTAAAAAGCGATTTTAAAGGCATACAGTAAACCTTATATAATTATGAGCAATTCAGTGACTGTCCCTCCAAACATCACTTTACATTATATTTTATAAACTTGGGGGTCTAATTTAAGACAAAAGACTTCAAAAGGTTGATTGTTCTCTAGATGTAAAGTAGAAAATAAGACAAATGCTCAAACTTGGTTTTGTAATAACTTCAGAAATAAAAGGGAAACAAAAACTTTATCTAAAAATTTACAGATGTTCTTTTCCTTAATGGCTCTTCCAGTTACAAGCCTAGTATTAACAGAAAAGTCACTTAGAGTAAATCATTAAGAGAAATACTGTTGTGGCTTACTTAAGAAACAGAAGAGCAGGGCGGCGACCTAGCGCGGCGGTCTCTGCACCGGCCTCTGGAGCGCGAGGTCGTCGGTTCGCACCCCCATCCCGACTCTTTCTATTTGGGGCTGGGGACATGGCTCAGTGGAATAAGTGCTTACCTGGCAAGCGCAAGGGCCTGAGTTCAATCCCTGGTTCCAAAAAAAAAAAAGAAACAGAAGAGCGAATTGATAACCCCTTCGGGGTTGGATTCTAATTTGTCCATTTATAACTATATACCTGTAACTATAAAAAAGATTATTTTAATTAATAATGGCAGATACATATAAAAGTAACATTACATTTAATATAGTTGTTTTATGTATTTTGGCCTGTTAATCGGCCTGTTCATCTATTTTAACAGTTGGTTAAAATAACCTATAGATTCTTCATTTAAAACTTTTTGAGCTCAGAATTTCTTTTTATTTCTAATTTTTGCACTTACAACGTTATTTTATTTCCAGGGAAAAGAAGTTGTATTTGTTTTCAAACTCAGTTATATTGGTTTTCAAATGTTAAACGATAACCTTCAAGTTTACATAGGACTTACAAAGAAAGACTTTGAGGTTTGATAGCTTTGGGTTGGTATATATATTTCTATGTGTCAGTTTTTGGTTGTTTTAAGACAATATCTACTGTTGTGTGTGTACATTTAACAGTAGACAGCCCTTCTTTGGTTAAATAAAAGTGTATAATTCAGGAATGTTAACTATGCTATACTTTGGTTTTCAGTCATCTAAAATAATGGTTAAGATGAACAAGTATATATAACTCTAACCCTAAATAGGTCTAACCTTAACCTAAATGGTTAAGTTAAATAAGTAATACATGTATTGATGTTCAAGAACTTGTAAATGGTCTAAATATATTGTAATTATTGCTAACATCATATATTAAATTCATTTGTGTTTCCTAAGTCTACAGGCATTTGAGGAAGCAAACCTATTTTTTATTAATTTTATTGAGAAATAAATAGCAATAAGACAGTTTCAAAAATTAATACATTGCATATTGTTGTCTTCATAGTGGTTATTCATAGTGCAAGATTCAGACATGATATCCTGTCCAAACACTATTAGTACAAATCTTTCTTCTCATTGAATTAAGAGAAAGTACCTGCGTATCTATCCGACTTTGTATATACAGATACAAAATGATCCTTCATTTGTGTCCCCTTTTATTGTTTAGTTTTGTCAGAGACAGGTATTCCATTGCCATTTAAATATTGTAGGTGAGTGAATTCAGCAAAATAATCCAATATAGTCCAGTAGTCCTTAATAGTAGTGGGTTATCCGTAGGACTGGCAATGTCAGAAGTTATTGACTTGAGCCTTTTACAGCTCAGCATATTAATATGGCTTTACTTTTTATACCTCATTTTTATACTTTTCTGCTGGATGGTTAAGACCAAGTTAAAGTAAGGCCTATATAACAAGAAATGTAGCTTTTGTATCTGCCAAGGTCAGTCAAATCTGTCATTCTGGTCTTCTAAATATGTATTGCTTGTCATGTCATACCAATTACTGCCATACTGTCTCTCAAGTAAAATGTTTCTTTTTTAAAAAAGGTAATACATCTCTGACAAAACTAAGTGAAAAGTGGGGATATAAATGAAGGGCCATTTTGTATCTGTATATACAAAATAGTTAGGATAGATATACAGCTACTTTCTCTTAATTCAATGAGAAGATTTGTACTAATAGTGTTTGGACAGGATGTCATGTCTGCATCTTGTACTATGAATAACTACTACAAAGACAATAATATGCAATCTATTAATTATTATAACTGTCCTACTATCCTGTTTTGAAACTGTCTCATTACTATTTTTTTCTCAATAAAATTAAAAAAAAATTAAAGGGTAATAAATGAAAACAAAAGATAAAAAAAATCATAGGACTGTCCTGCTACAATGCTGTATATGGTTAGATTTCTAAATTTCTGTGTAAAAATATATAATTGTTTATGCCTATTTTAAAATATTTTTTAATTTTTAATTTTTTCTTCACATTCTCTAGGGATTTAAAGTTTAACATATCAGTACTTGATGGAAAATACCTGTTCTATGTTATGTATTAGATGTTTAATATTCAGACAGATAGTGAGGTTAAGCTCAACTGCTGGTATTATAGGGTAATAATATCATTAAGCTTCTCTTCTGGAGGGTTAACAGCTTAAGTTTGCAAACCAAAAATTAGAGAAAAAGAAGGACTGCAAGGACAGCCAACATTTTGGCCCTAGCCTTTCAAGGTCAGTAAGGACTCAGGACATAGGAGAACCTGTACTGTAACATCATGTAACTCAGTTGTGCCCAAAGTTTTCTGATCAAGGAGATTATGGGGTCCCAGAGGAATGTAATCAATGCTGTAGAGTGTGCCTAAGGAAAGTCACATGGAGAGAAAACATTCTCTCAGGCTTTCACAGAGGGCAAACAGGCCAAGCAATGGTCGTGACTCATCCACATGGCTGACACTGACAAAAGATCTACAAACTGTGTTACAGAATTTCAGAGTAAGTCCTGAGGGGATTTGACTGACCTTGGCAGATACAAAACTTTAAGATGACTTGATACTGATGACCTCCAAAGTAAAGTTGTTCACATACACTAATGGACCTTTTCAGATTGACAGTCATGTGATTTGAATATAACTGCTCTTGTGGCTGAATGTGTCTAAATGATATACAGCCTCGTGTCACTCTAAAAACTAGACAATAGTTAACATTGAAATACTTAAAAAGATATTTTGTTAAATATATAATGGCTACATTAAATGTTTTTATGTAATTTAATATTTCATAATTAGATAAAGATGACTGATTAATTTTTTTTTTGTGGTACCGGGGATTGAACTCAGGACCCTGTGCTTGCCAGGCAAGAACTTCTTCTACTGAGCTATCTCCCCGGCCCTAAAATGTTTTTATACTAAAACAAATATTTGAATTTTTTTTTGTGTGTGTGCAGAGTCTCATTATGCAGCTTGAGCTCATAGGGATCCTCCTGTTTTTAGCCTCCCCAGTGCTGGGATTACAGGCATACACCACCATGCTTGGACTTGGTCACTGGGTCAGCATGTCCCAGGATGGGGCCGGTGCAGCATGTGGTGCCAGGGATCAAACCCTAGCCCCTGTGTTTGCCTAAGTAGGCACTTAGTTTGCTGAGCTATCTTGCCAGCCTTTGAATGTATTTTTTTTGCTTTATTAAAATACTGAGCGTATTTCATATATATATTTGTCTCCCTACCATCTCCATGTCTGACCACCATTACTACTATGTCTTATAACATTCCATACATACTTAAAACCAAGTAAAGCATCTTTAAAAACTAAACAGGCATTTCAGACAACACATTCTTGGCAATGGGACCTGGACAACATTTATCAAACACGGTAGGGCAAGTTCTTACTTTGCATTATAAAAAGGATAGCCAGATAGCAAGTGTTACAGATATGAAAGAAGACAGAAAACTTTAACAGACTACTTGAACTATTTTGTTAAAAGACTTCCTCCACTGCCAGGGATCTTGAACAGCCTCCTGGTCAGTCATCCAGAAGCAATTCTTCACATAATTAGTGAATTTGGCTTCCACTTTGGGAAGAGAACCAACATTTTCTATACTTGCTTGCATTTTTGCTTTAATGTCTTCTACAGAACTAGGTCCTTTGGGTGCTTTAGGAGTCTTCCTGTTTCTTGAAGGATTCCTGCCCTTTTGATCTTGGTGCTGATGGTTTTGAGTCTTTTTGATTCTGGTTTGATTTTTGTGCATTTTTGGCAGGAGTATCTCATATTAATTTCTTCACTGGAGCTTTCTCTTCAGTTTCTTCATCATCAAAATCATCATCATCATCCTCATTGTCTTCATCCTCGTCCTTGTTGTCTCCATCAGCAGCGAGTTTTACTTTTTTTTGTGGAACCTTGCTGCCACCTCCAGGGACAGATCGCTTTCCAGATATACTTAAGAGTTTTACATCTTCTTCCTCTTCTGACTCTGCCTCTTCTTCCACAGCTACTAAATGCTGTGCACTAAACTAATACCACAGGCCCTGACCCACACTTCAACCTTAACACAACAGATGGCATAATTTCAAAGCCCCCAAGGGAAACCATTAGCTATACAAACATTTTCAAACCTGCCAGTGTGACTTTAACTGGACTGCCTTCATAATTCATAGCCTCTGCCTCAACAATGTGCAGCTCATCTTTGCACCAGTCCCTAAACTGACCGTTCTTAATGACAACTGGTGCTCATTCTCATCGTTATCCACCTTAAAGTGGTAATCTCTGTCGGCCTTTAGTTCACAACTGAAGAGACAGTTCTGGGGCCTCAGGCGCTCATGTCCATATCCATCGAATCTTCCATGGAGTGGTGGCGCACACCTAGGTGGGAGAGAACGCGGACGGAAGTGAATGAATACGGCTCCACAGAACAGACACACAGGACGGAATCACGCCAGGGAACTTGAATGTATTGTTTAAAATAAAAATAACCAATGGTTCTAAGAAAACAATGTTATAGTAATTGTTAATCTAAGATTCTGTTTGCTCTTGATTAGGTTTGAAATATTACAATTAGCCCATTTCTTCACAGAGTTTTTTATTATAAAGAAATGTACATAATATGGAGAATTTTATGTATATCCTCCATGTATCATGGAATAGCTTTATTTTAAACCTCAGATTAAAAAAGGCTGATAATTTCTAAGGAAAATTTTGGCAATTTGCGTATATAAGTCCCCTAAAATGGGACATGTGCCTGTAATCGATGGAATTTCTCCAATTTTTAAAATCAGATCTTGCCTCCAAGATTCAAAGACCCAATACAAAAATGAGCATCTGAGATGAAAATACACTTGACAAATGAAGAAATACAAATGGCAAATAAATATATGAAAAAATGTTCAACAGCATTGGTCATTCAAGAGATGCAAATTAAAACAACACTGAGATACCATCTTACTCAGCTATAAAAAAGATAAATTCGAGGCTTTTATAGATAAATGGATACAACTATAGACTGTATTGGTAAGTGAAATAAATCAGATCTGCATGTGCAAACATCGTACTGTCTTGCTAGTGTGAGAACATGGCAGAGTAAATACAATCTGAAAGGTATAACAGACACTGTGAAAGGGAAAGAATTTATTCAGTGAGGAGGAAGGACTGGGATGAAGAAAAGGACAAAAGAAAGAAGGGAAGAAGATATGTTTATGTATATATGTAGTACATTTGAATAATTGTACTTTTGATTTCTACTGGTCTTTTGAAAGTAGTTTAATGCTTCAAATTTTTTTTTATTTTCATTTTTCTTATTTTTCCTTCTTAATTTCTTATAACTTTTTGTGGTTGTTTTGCTGGGTTTTTTTGTTGTTGTTTTTTTGTTTGAGGCTGGCTCAGCCCACCCTAGGGATAGGGCTGGCGTGGCATGTGGTGCCAAGGACTGAACCTCGGTCCCTGTGTGCTTGCCCATGCAGACACTTTAGATCACGGAGGTGTGTCTCCAGCCCATTGCTTTGGTTTTTTAACCAATTTTGCAGGTTTATATCTGGTAACCTAAACAACTAATTTGAAGATAACATCACACAATGCAGCAACAGTTGTTGAATTCCTATTACTTTGTTCAATGAAATTTTGTGTCATTTCTAATGCTTTTTTGTTGTTGTTGTTTTACTATTTTGTATTTAAAAATCAGACCTTGAATGACAGGAACACAAGGAGCTCTGGTTGTCCCTTCTCCACGCTGATGAACTCTTCTGGGTCCAGGCCTCCTCTGTACTCAGCATAGTAGAAGGCATAATCCATCAGGCCATCCTTGCATCCCTGATCGCTGAGAGCAGTTCACAAATTCCTATTTGTTCAGGGAGACCAGTTTTCCAGAGCACATGTTCTTTGAGGGTGTCACTTACACTAAAAGTCCACAAAGCACCATGTAAATCTGGAAATTGTAACAAAAATCTTTCAGCCACAAAATGAATATCAAGACATTTTGTATAACAGCTCATATATATATATATATATGAATATTTTTAAAGATCAGAAAACTGCATGTGGCACCACAGTTTACCACAGCAGCGACACCAATTCTTGACTTTCTAGTGGGAGACTAGAAGTCTAAATCTGACTCCAGCATACCTGACTCTCCCTGGGAGCCACAAGTGCTTTCTCCAGTCCACAGTGTAGGGACTTAGCAAGAAGCTGTTACTGGAACACAATTTTCCTTTTCTGCTTATTGCTTTGGAAGCCATTTTTCATCATCCTGAATTCTTCACTAGTCTTCAAGGAAAGGTGAGTGTAATACTGAAGACATGAGGAGAGGAAGGACACAAGTCAACACACCACACTCCCCTTGTCCCCAAAGGCATTCATGGTCATAGTTTGCACTGACTATATTCCCTATTGTGCAGTTCAGTCAGTTTCATATTCTTCCCCCATATTGCTCAACCCAGCTTCCCTGTCTGTAAAGGCATATATATCTTATGGTCTTGTTCCTACTTAAACCCCAATCCATATTACTTGGTAGGTTTGCAGATGCTAGTGAAAGAGGAGCTATGGCCAAGGTGAAGATAGGGCTGGTGTTTTTTTCTTGTGAGAGCTGTTCTCCATGCCAAGACATGACAGGGAATTTGTCTACATTGAAATTCTAATGCACGCCATTAAATTTGCTGCCTAGGGCTGGGGAGATAGCTCAATGGTCTAATTGCCTGCCTGGCAAGTGCAAGAACATGGGGTCCATCCCTAGTACTGCATGCCATGCTGGCCAGAAACCCCAGGCATGCTGTGCCAACCACCAAAACCAGGCATTGTTGCACACACCTGCAATCCTAGTACTGGGGAGGCTAAGACAGGAAGATTGCTACAAGTGCAGACTGCATAGCAAGACCCTGTACCACATAAGTAAATTAAATAAATATTTTTAAAGTTTACTGCCTGGTCAGATCTGGCTTCTTGAAACTACTCTTTGATTATAGACACTTCACAACAACAACTATTCTCTCTGATGTCTCTATGATCATTTCAAATACCACCAGCCATGCTTAGAGCTGCATGTATGTTGTCTTCCAGTGAGGCCATTGTACATCAAAACCATCAGGCTTTGAAGCTGCTGGTGCTATTCCCAAGCAGAGGATACCCAGGATGAATGAATAAATCACAATTCAAAAAAAACAATAAAAGAGAAAGATGATGAAGAGGTATTTGATTGAGCCGCCAGATGAAAAAGTCTGCCCAGAACTCTATGAATTGGAAAGCTGTAAGAAATAATTGGGTTTTAAGAACTGTGAGAGGTACCTTTTAGGAGGTCAGAATTTTATGGCAACAACTAGCAAACATGAAAACCTGGTAGGCCCAGGTTTTGTACTAATGGTCCTGCAAATACCCAGGTGGAAAACCTCACTAATGAGTGTGTCTAATACCAAATAAGGGCAGAGATCAGTTTTGGGGTCACCACATGTTCTTATTGATTAACATACATAACTCACTATGGTCTACATGTTTGACCTCCTCAGCACAGAAACATGGTCCTTTTGTTTCTTTGTAGGACTTCATACAATTTTTGATTGGTTGATATATCTATATGTTTATCTCTCTCTGTCTCTCTGTCTCTGTCTCTCTCTCTCTCTCTCTCTCTCTCTCTCTCTCTCTCTCTCTCTCTCTCTGTGTTTCTTTTATTTTTTGAGACAGGGTCTCACTCTGTAGTTCAGTTTGGCCTTGAACACATGGCAATGTTCCTGCCTGTCTCAGTTACTCTTCTTACTCTTCTCTTATTCACACAGATACCCAACATCCTAAATTAAGGAAGGAAAGATTTATTTAGATCTTAGTCAGTGGAGGTTTCAGTCTCTACTCAGCTGGCTCCAAAGCAGAGTAGCATGTGGTGGCACAGAGCAGCTGTTCATGGTGGCAGCAAAGATCCAGAAAAAATTGGAGGAGTAATGGCAACAATGGCTACAGAAAGCAAATATGCCTCCCTTATGTTGCATTCAGTCTATCTTCTTGAGGCCAGGTGTAACACTCACACCCATAATCCCAGATTCATTTACACTCATAATCCGAGCTCTGGATCATGAATTAATCATAAAGTCTAGAAGTCTACCCATGACTGCATGAGGCTTTGGGGGGACAACTAGACATAAACCATAGCAGTGCCCCAGCCCCCACCCCTGTCCCTCAGCTGGGATTACAGATGTGTGCCACTATACCTCACTATTTTTTTGTTGTTGTTACTTTTAAATTTTTTTTTCTTGCTATTTTGGTCTTCCCCCTTCTAATGTTTACATTCTTTTTCTCTCTTGCTCACTTTCTTTGTTGGGGTCTTCACTTTTTTTTCTTTATCCCTTTTCACTTTTAATATATTCTTTTACTTTCTCCTTGTTTTTCTCTCTCTTAATTGGGTTTTATCCACTTTTAAAGCAGTTTACTTTGGGTTATTCATGTGTCTGCCAATCTTGTTGTTAACGTTGTAGATGTTGCAATTATATTTGGTTTTTACTTTAGTACTGTTTCTGGCTCCATGCTATTTTGCTACAATTATGGTTGCTCATTTCCCCATTCTTATGTGTTTTTTTGTTTTTGTTTGTTTGTTTGTTTGTTTTTGCGGAACCGGGGATCGAACTCAGGCTCTTGCTCTTGCCAGGGAAGCGCTTATTCCATTGATCCATCTCCCCGGCCCCCTTATGTGGTTTTGAGGACTGATCCAGTCACTTCGTTTTGGGGTAGGTGCTATGACATTGAACTATACTCCTGGTCCAGCCAAGAGACAGGGAAGCTTGCTCCACAACCCAAACCATGACTATAGTCTTTTTTTTTTGGGGGGGGGGTAACTGGGGATTGAACTCAGGATGTTAGGCTTGCCCAGGCAGGCGCTTATGCCCTTGAGCTATTTCCCCAGTGACTATAGTCTTTTAACAAATAGCCAAGGCTCAGCTAGTTATAGGAACTGGGCTTGTCACATGCAGAGTCATGAATTAAGCTGACCTCATAACCAATGGAGCAGTGTCTGTGCTCACAGGTACTGCCCTTCCTACCTTATACTCTGGCCCTTTGAGCCCCTGTGCTTCTGAGGGCTGCAGGTAGGGGGATTCTTTATTTGCTCAAACTCTTACATATTTCACTTATTGAAGAGTTTTTTTCTTTTAGATATTAACTATAGAATAGACTCTGAAATTTTATTTCAATGTGATTAGAAGCCAGAGAGACTGGGCATGGTGGTGCATGCCTGTAATCCCAGCTCCTGGGAAGCTGTAAACAGGTGGATCACTATGAGTCTGATAGAGTAGTGAGACCCTAAACATCCTATACACCATTCCCTAAAATACAAAAGGAGGAGGAGGAGGAGGAGGAGGAGGAGGAGCCACCACTGCCACCACCACCAAAGATGTTTCAATGTTTATATTCTACATCTGTTAGTAATCTACTATTACTGCGTGTGGTGCTGCCAGGATACGCAGGAAGCTGAGGCAGGAAGGTCACTAATTCAAGGGCAAACTGGCAATTTACAGATGCCTTGTCTCAGAAAAAGGAGGGAGAGGATAAGATGGAGATATGATTCAGTTAAATCCACAGTAACACACACACACACATACACACACACACACACAAATTTAATATTTTAATACAATTTTATATACTTTATGAAGCATATTTCATTTCTAGTAGTTTGCCTTCAAAGCAGTTAATAATTTGAACAAAGATGAAAATAAAAATGTAATGGTTAGCATGTGTTCATAAAAATAAATTTCAGTTAAACAAGAATTTCGTGTGATACTCTACCCTAAATTATACACAGAAGTCTCACAGAAGTTTATAAAATTTTGGAAAAAGAATAATCTTAAAATCATAAGTTGCAGAAAATATATTCATGACAGTCTTGAGTTTTCAAGTCCATCTTACTGATCTGGCATACAGAGAGGAGCAGGCAGGAGCCAAGGATCCTGGACATCTCTGCCAAAGACATAACTCTGATAAATAAGCAGAGTCCTAGGGGCCGGGGAGATGGCTCAGTGGAATGGGTGCTTCCCTGGCAAGCGCAGGGGCCTGAGTTCAATCCCTGGTTCCACAAAAAAAAAAGCAGAGTTCTGTGCACAAAGAAGTGTGGTGCTGGCCTCAGCTTCAGAGCTCTAGCTTCACAGGAAAACAGAAAATGGTCTGCTACAGCCCACGCCGAGGGACAGAGGATCCTCATCAACCATTCAGAATTCTTTTGCATGTGAGGTTTGTGCCCTCACTCGGTTACTTATTTATTTCCCCGGCCATCTTGACACCTCACATTTATCCTTGTTCACATGTCGCATAGACAGGTCTCTCTTCCCTGCCCTGGGATGCTGTTTTCTCTGCCTGCCATGTTCTGCAGCTGGGCTTCCTTCCTCATCCTGAAGGCCTCAGGTGGGATTCCGGCTGCAGTCACAGGTGCCAAGCCATGCAGGACCTCATTTACTCTCCACTTGGTTGCCTGCTGAGCCGTCCTCCTGGCTTCCACAAGAGATCTGTGCATGGTGGTATAGCTGCTGTCCTCTTCTTCAAGGCGGCATGTAGGGAGGACACATTGCCTGGGCCTCTGCGCACCGGACGTCCTGCCACTAGGTGCGCCTGAGCCCACCCGAGACCTGGGATCGGCAGGTAGACTCCATGCCCGCCTGGCCATGCCCCAGGGTGGCCAGGACCCTGAGCAGCACAGGGTCTCTGCCCGCAGGAAAGCAAAGCCTTATAACTCGGCTAGACGCTAGCTCTGGGAGCCCCTAATTCTGTCGCTACCCCTCTGCCCACCTTCGGCTTCCAGCTATTCCTGCTGGAGTGATGAAGGGTCCTCTGTAAGGCCATGTCCCGCCTACCCCGAGCCTGGCACAGATGCACGGCTACCCGAGTCTGGATGCTGGCGAGGATGGAGCTGGGGCTACTGAGGGGACACCGTGCTCTGACAACCCTGCACCCACCCTTGGGAGGCAGGGCACAACCACAAGCCCCCAGATGGGGCCCCCACACCCCCCAGGGCTCCAGTAACCCTCCCTGCCCTCAGGGAAGGCGCACCTCTTCCCTAGGGAGTCCTGGCCGGGTCTCCGACTCACAAGATGGAGCACCCATCCCGCTCCCGCAAGACAGGGCACCTGTTCCCTGATTGAGGGGTGATTGAGGGAGGGGCCCGCTAAACTGACCCAGCTGGGGTCCGCGAAATCGGACGTCCTGGGGCCGAGATCTCTCCGTCTTCTCCACTCTGTTTCTATCGAGTGAATAGGAGCGTAGCTGCAGCCAAGAGCGTCGCTAGAGGCTTGGTGGACAGCACCGGACAGGGTGTGGATCGTTTCACCCGCACAGCTATGCAAGCAGACCCGGCTCACTGTCGTTACGTCCCCCTAGTTTGCGGGGCGAGCCCGGACCTGGGCCCTGGAGACGCCATGGCTCACCGAAATCAGTAGGGGGAACTCGAGCTGGGTTGTGATCCCAGGAGAGCCTGGGGATGCGGGCCTCACAGGTATACTGCAGGTGGATTTCCGATCCCTGGCGTGGATCGCCCCATGGACAATGCTTGCCAGTACCCGCACCCTGACTGGCAGGGGTCCCACCAGGTCGCAGAGCCAAGTAGAGCGGGGACGGCGCTGTACCGGGGCTCTGGGAGTTCTGATTCTGCCAAAGGTTAACACCACTGCTAGGCTTTGCCACAAGGGCGCCCCTCAATATTAAAAAGAAAGCATCCCCAACCCTCCCTGCCCAGGAGAGGACCCCACCCACCGCCTAGGAACTCCCCTCCAGATGCTGACTGCGGGGCCACAAGGGGACCACCACAGAGTCCCCGCACTGGACTCTGCTCAGGCTTGGGTGGGGCAGGGACGCCTGGAGCTACCGGAAGGGACAGCGCCTACTGCTCCCTGCCTAGGTCGGCAGCTGGCTCTCGCGCAGCGTTCTCTGTTTGTGGCCTTTGGGGTGCCTGGGACTGCCCCTGAAGTTGCACATCGTTACCTGTGGTGACTGGGCCTAATAGCTGAGAGCAGGGGTTTGGGTGTGGCTAGGCACCTCTGAGAGGCGGGATGGTGCTGAGGCATGGCTCTGCTGGGCGTCAGGTCAGCTTGTGGAGGATGCATTGTGAGGTTCCTGGGGTTCTGTAGACCCCCAGAGACCCCTCCGCAGATTCCTGCGCTGGGGACCGGCGGACCCTGAGGGCCACTTTCCTGGCCTTGTGTCCTTGCTGGTTCACACAGTGCCAGGGCTTGCATGGCCAGCCCTGTCCACTGCTTCTCCCTGGAACTGCTGACCCTCTCTGGGCTCACTTGGGGTCAGTAGATAGGGCCCCTCCCCAGGAGTCCCAGTGAGGTTTTGAGGCTGCTTTATGTCTTTCTCTGCATTGCATTCAGTTTCTTATAGAACTATAGATATGAGACAAAAGCCTAATTTTCCCAGGGAGAAAAGAGCAGTACACAGAGCCCAAGAAGAGCTGCGGTCTCACTTGTAAACCCTAGCAAGCCAGGATTCAAGGCTGCAGATCACAGCTTCTCCTGCTGGCGCCCTGTCCTTTGATCCCTCGCTTGGGATGTTATCAGCTAGCATTGTATAAACTTAGTGTTAGGCAAATGGTGGAAGTCAATAGAGAAAGTAGTCTGTGTTCACCAAAGTAGTTATGCACATGCTTTAGCCTGCTTTGAGCCCTCAATAAATGTGAGATTCTTCTGAGGCTTGGGGCTCACTTGGAGAGAGACTAAGCTCAGTGAGATCTCTGGGGCTATCTTCATCGGGTCTTCTCATCCACCAGCTGATAACATACAATGTTTCTCCATCTTCCCTGTTTAAAGTTTTCCTTGCAGCTCCTTCCTGATCCCTGGAGATACACTTCATTTTCTTCTTCAGGCAGTTGATTCCAGGCCCCAGAGAGGCTGCACTTTGCTGTTGGGCTTTACTCCACCATTTTTAATTTTTTCAGTGTCAGTGTTAGCTGGTGGCAATATGGCCTGTGCTTCCCTGTGTCCCTAGGCCCATAGCAGGCCAGCATAATGGCCAAGAGGCTTTGGAATCTAACAGTCCTGGGATAAAACCCTGACTTGCTGTTTTGAATATATAGCCTGGGGCATTTGGGCAGGTTAAGCATGTCTTTTCAGCCCTGTTTCCTTAGCTGTCACAAGGATAGCAGACAGACAAATCATAAAAGGTCAAGCTACACATCATTATCCACAGATAACTGGGTAAGTGATCTGAGGATAAAATGCCAAACCTGGGGCTTTGCACCCAATGAGCCAATGCTCAGTGCTTCTGATTCCTGATATTGTTTACTCATTTGCTTTAAATTCAGTAAATATGTCTTGGCTCACCAAAGTCACCACTGCAGAGAGAAGCACTAAGTTTTCATTCTCAACGAGTAATTTTGAGAGGTACCTTGGGCAGCCATCAAGGGTATGGACTCCCGTACCCATCATCAGCTCAGTGATTGACCAGAGAAGGACCTGAGTGCTGCTTCTGCCAGCTGAACCCTCACTAGCAAATCTGGAGCTGTTTTCTAAGTGTGCTGCTTCCAGGGGACCCAGAGTTGGCCCCTGTGCCTGGCGCTGTTCCTTGTGTTGTACTGCGGCATGCCAGCACAGCTGTGGTCAGCAGGCGAAGCCACAGTCTTCATGCATTCACAGTCTTTGCTCACGAACGTGCCTCGCTCCCAGTGATATACTACGTGTGATTGATTGGTGACTCCAGTGCATTTATATAGTTATCAGCGCATTAGTTTGCTGCGTGTGCTGTTAGGGGTGGGTTCACTGGAGATGTGACCTAGAAGAGATGTGACCCTTCCCCAGCTCCTCCATTCCACCTTGGCTTCCTGGCCACCACAGCATGAGCAGCCAGGCTCCATGGCACGTCCTTCCACTGTGCTGTAAGGAGGTGGGCCTGCTCTGAAGAGTCAGTTCACTGGAGATATGACCTGGAAGCGAAGATCCCCTTCCCCAGCTCCCCCGTTCCACCTCGGCTTCCTGGGCACCACAGCATGAGCAGCCAGGCTCCATGGCACGTCCTTCCACTGTGCTGTTCCTGCACTGGAGCCGGCCAACCATGGACCGAAATTTCTGACACTGAGCCAAAACAAACCTTCCTCCTCTAAGTGTGGGTGTCAGGTGCTGTGTCTCAGTGATGACACAGTGACTAACACAGGCAAGGTTTACCCTCAGTGGGCCCAGGAGGCTGGGGCAGCCCACCAGAATAGACAAGTGGCCCTGGGCAATACTTGTTCTGACACCAACACCTGGACACTACTGCTCCCACCGGTCCTCTCTACCCTCCCCACCTGCACCTCCCTGGTATTGTCCAAGGACTAGAATTAAAAATCAAAACAACAACAAAAAATAAAACAATGTAAAATTTGCACTAGCTTGTAAGGATGTAGACAGGGAACACATTTGTACTTGACTTTCAGGGCTTGGGCAGAAAGATAGACCTTGATC
>NW_004524628.1:13539175-13540328 GCF_000260255.1 Octodon degus
GTGTATTATTTGTTGAAATTGTACTTTCGATTTGATTTGAAACTGTCTCATTGCTATATGTTTATCAATAAAACTTTGAAAAGAAAAAAAATAAATAAAATTATGGCAAAAAACTCAAAAAAAAAAAGAATTGTTTTCTTTAGTACATTTCTACAGAATCAGCAATACTTCCCTGACCTTAGCTATTCAAAGATCCTGCAGATATTTCACTAGTGGTAATAAAATAGCCAGCAGCAACAATCATATAAGAGTTCATACAAAGAAAAAATAACAGCATCAAATATGTTTTGGACAGTTGAAAAATTCAGTATGGCACATACAGTGACACATGCCAAAGGACACAATGCTTAGGAGCTTGAAGCAAGATGAATGCTTGAGCCTAGACATTACTGACATCCTATGCAACATGACAAGTGTTTGTCTCAGAAAACCCCATAAACATCAGAAAAAAGTATGGGAAAAATACTGATAATCAAACATTTACTACACACACACAAAAAAAAAAAAAATTAGGTGCTAGTAACAGAGACCAATGTCTTGAAGTTGCCCCTGCTCCTGACTCTGTCATCTCTGACCTGAAATGAGGGCAGCTGAAACAGGAGCCACTGAGGGCTGAAGTATCTCACAAAAGAAATGAACTATCATTGTTTTAGTGATGCTCCCTTTTCTCACAGGACAGCACATTGCCTGGAGCAAGATGCCACTTTACAGAATCCCTTTATTAATTGCATGCTTACTATAATTATTTTTTTCCACAATTTTATTGATAAACAGCAATGAGACTGTTTCAAATCAAATCGGAAGTAGAGTTTCAACAAATAACACACTGCATATATTCTTCTTAGTGGTTAATTTCTGTACAAGATGCAGACTTGAGACCCTATTTACAAACACCATTAGAACAAATCATTCTATTCATTAAGACATGTAACTATATAACTATCCTAAATACTTTGAATACACAGATACAAAATGGACATTCATCTGTATACCCTATTTTTTCTAAGTTCTGTTATTGAATATTGTAGGTGTGTAAACTCAGCAAAATATTCTAAAAGAGTCCAGTAGACCATAAAAGCATTGGGTCTTCTGTTTAACTGGCAATGTCAGAAATTATTGACCCAAGTCCCCCACAGCTCAACATAACAGCATG
>NW_004524628.1:13541041-13542964 GCF_000260255.1 Octodon degus
ATAAAAAATTCTATACTTCTCATGTTTGCACATAAGTTCAAAAATCTCACCATATACAACCTTGAAGCAGGACAGTCCCACAATATTCCTTTTCCTGTCTCTTGCTTTCATTCACCATCCCCTTCTTCTTGAACATCCACCTACCCGAGAGGCATCATAGCAGCAACTGGCATGTCATGACAAGCCACCCATATTCAGAGTACCAGAATGACAGACACTCCAAACATGAAACTACTATTAAAAATTACCATCTGCAGGGCAGTAGATTAGTTCACAGGCATCAGTATATATAGTTAGTCAGGGTGAGAATCTTTCCAATTAACTGCTAGATTTAAAAATGTTCTGAATATTCTCAGGATCATTGCCTTGCTCGTCTTTTACATATAACTGTATGGCTTAATATTGTCATGTTTCCTTGCTCTTCTCCTTTCCCTCTCTTGATAATTCTAGTAGCTTCTTGGTGGAGTTTTTTGGGTCTTCTAAGTAAAGTATCATGTCATTTGCTAATAAAGATAATTTAGCTTCTTCTTTGCCTATTCTTATTCCTTTTATTTCTTTCTCTTGTCTAATGGCTGTAGCTAATGATTCCAGAACTATATTGAATAGGAGTGGTGATAGAGGACATCCTTGTCTTGTACCCGATCTAAGCGTAAAAGATCTCAGTTTTTCCAAATTAGGATTATGTTAGGTGTTGGATTTTAATAAATGGCTTTTACCAGATTGAAGTAGAGGCCGTCTATTCCAATTTTCTCTAGGACTTTGAACATGAATGAGTGTTGGACTTTGTCAAAAGCCTTTTCTGCATCAATGGAAATGATCAGTTGGTTTTTACTTTTCGCTCTATTAATATAGTGTATTACATTGATAGATTTTTGAATATTGAACCAGCATTGCATCCCTGGGATAAATCATACCTGGTCATGGTGTATGATCTTCTTGATGATTTGCTGTATTCTATTTGATAGGATTTTTTTCAGGATTTTGGCATCTATGTTCATGAGGGAGATAGGCCTGTAGTTCTCTTTCTAGTTGCGTCTTTCCCTGATTTTGGTATTAGTATAATACTTGCTTCCAGGAATAATTTTGGGAGGATTGCTTCCTTTTCAATTTCACAGAAGGGTTTGAGTATTGGGACTACATCTTCTGTAAATGTCTTGTAGAATTCATCTGTGAATCCATGCGGACCTGGACTTTTCTTTGCCGGTAGGTTTTTAATTACATCTCGTATTTCATTGGCTGTTGTTGGACTATTGAGAGTGGTTATATCTTGTTGATTCAGTTGCGGTAATTTGTACCTTTCTAGGAATCTGTCCATTTCTTCTGTGTCTTCTATTCTGTGAGAGTGAAGCTTTTAAAAGAAGCTATTAATAATCTTCTGAATTTCCACTGAGTCTGTGGTAATTACACCCTTTTCATTCCTTATTGCTTGTATTTGAATTTTTTCTTTCCTGTTTTATGAGGTTAGCTAGGGGTTTATCAATTTTACTTAATCTTTCAAACAACCAGGTTTTTGCTTTTTTAATTCTTTGAATTGTTATCTTCGTCTCAATTGAATTATTTTCTGCTCTAATCTTTATGATTTCCTCCTCTCTTTGGGCTCTGGGTTTGGTTTGCTCTTCCTTGTCTAGTTGTTGAAGGTGCAGCATTAGGGTGTTTATTTGTTCCTGTTCTGTGTTCCTAATGTGTGAGTTCACAGCTATGCGTTTCCCTCTTAGAAGTGCTTTCATCGTATCCCATAAATTCCGATAAGTTGTGCTTGAATTTTCATTGAATTGTAGATATTGTTGAATTTCTTGTTTAATTTCATCTGGGATCCATTGGTTGCTGAGTAAGGTGTCATTTAATTTCCATCTATTTAAAGTTCTTTTCTTGTTTCTTTTGTCATTTATTTCCAGTTTCATTGCACTGTGGTCAGATAATGTG
>NW_004524629.1:0-4589 GCF_000260255.1 Octodon degus
TTCTTTTACTGCAGTGTTTTTTTTTCAGATTGGGTTTCCTCCCTATGTTTCTGTAGTTGCTTCTTTACTTCAGATGCTATGAGTTCTGAGAATTCTTTTTTATTTCAGAAAAGAATTGTGCTCTCAGTTCCTCTATAATTTTCTGCTCTTGCTTATTTACTATTGACCCTATTAATTTATGCATTTGTACCGAGCTAGTGTCCTCCGCACTTGTTCTGGGTGGGTACTGGGTTTCCTCCATATGTTTCTGCATTTGATTATTTACTGCAGATATTATTAATTCAGGGATTTCTTTTTTTATTTCTAATTTGAGTTCCTCTATACCTTTCTGCAGCTGTTACTTTATTTCAGAAGCCATTGATTCATTACTTTCAGCTGTGTGATTCCTAATTTGTTCTGTGTTAGTGTTCTCTGGACTTTTTGCAGGTGGTGTTGGGTTCTGAGGTTGCATTTTGTTTCTTTTCGTCATTTTGTGTAGCACTGTCTTCTGACTTTTGTTGCAGATCTTCTTTGTAGTTATAACCTTAGTATGTACTGAAGTTCAGGTGCAAATCTACAAAGTCTGGATTTATTCAGCTGTGCCTGGCTTGGGTCTGGCTGCTGTGCTCAGCTCCTTCCTGCTGCTGCCCTTGAGGGTGAACCTGTTGTGCCCCTGTGACAAGATGTTCTTCTCCTGAACTAGCTGAGTGGTTCTATCCTCTACCCTCTCTGTAGGGATTGAAGCTGTGGGGTTAAACCCCAGGCCTGTATGCCAGGCCTGAGATGAGCCTGTAGGGGACAAGGAGGAGTAAGGGTGGAGGCAGCTCTCCCACACACTCACCGCATCTGAGCTAAGACTTGGTCTGGGTGTTCCCAAAATGCAGCAGAAATTCCTACTCATCAGGCGGGGTGGGGGAGGTGCTGCAGAGTGGTGGGTGGCGTCCCAAGGGGGTGTGAGAGGATCTGACTCATGCTGCACCTGGGCTGGGATCTGGAGTGGGTCCCCCCGGTGCAGGGTAGCCAGAAACTCTCCCACACACTCACCGAACCTGAGCTAGGACTGGGTCTGGGTCTGGTTTATCTTTAGTAGTGAAATAAAGAGTAGTTTTTGAGAATTTCATGTCAGTGTTTTGAACTAAACCTTCTATGAATAAGTTCTCTGTAATTTTTGACACAACACATTTCCACATTACTACCACACAAAACATGGCTGTGTCTATTTAGACATTAAGGAAAATCTCAATTTAGGAAACTCTAAGGAATTATCTAGCCTAGATCTCTCACTTTTTTCCTATGGAGTAAGTTACAGTAGGAAATGTGAGAGTTTCTTTCCCTAGAGTATAAACTTCATTAATGACAAAACAAGAATATGTCTGTCTCCTGATTCAGTTTGTCTCTTCTTGTTAACCAAATAACTATACTTTTAGGCCTAAAAGTTGTTTTCTTGAACACTACAAATGACTCTAGAGGACATAGTTACCATATAAATCTAAATGTACTTAGACATCTAGAATGAATACATGTAAAAAGGGTAATCAAAAATATGGTGAATATCCTAAATTAAAAAAATATTACAGTTAAAGATATACTACCATTAATCAACCACCAAGTATGTCCTTCAGTTTGAACACATTTATCTCATGGTTCTTTACACTTTCTGAAGCAGTTTTAAAGTCTTCTTTCCTTTTCTTCTTTGAACTCTGTGATCAGATTCAGTGAAGGCTGTTGCCTTCAGTTAGTGCGATGCCACAGAAAGGCAGGCTTGTGCAAACAACAGTGCCGCCTTGCCTTCTCCCCCTTGTTCACTGCATCTGGCATCATGTGACTTCTGGCTTGTCCTCAAAGTCAAAATTGCCAGAAAAGGTGAATGGCAGTGCATCACTGTGAATGGATTTAAGATAATGAGACAGCCAGGGCAGTACAGCTGAAGACACAAATGAACTTTCAGACTGTTTCAGAAAATGACATTTTAAAAGGTGCTGTTTACTGTGATTTTTGTTTTTTATAAACCTTCATTTTATGCAAGAAAAATAATCTCTGGAATAATTCCCCTTTATATATTACTTATAAGAGTGTCAAAACTAGAACACGTGTTGCGTCTGTTTCTCCTCTTGCAATTTTATGCCATTGCCCTCAAAATGGATATCTTTCTAGATAATGTCTTGTACCACATATATTTACAAAGGAAGATAAAGATTAGGAAAAAAGGCCCCCAAACTTTATTCCTCAACTGTGTAGTGCATTTATAATATCTGTGCCCTATAAGACTTTTTCTCACCCTTATATTTACAATGAGAAATTAAACATTTGTTTGGTACATCTATATATTGAGATGCAATGAAAGCATTTAAAATAATAATTGAGAATTCTTACTATTAATATAGGAAGATGTCTATATATCTGGTAAATATAAGTTACTAAATAGGTATTCAGGATAAGTTTCCATTTTTTTATGTACAGTACACCTATCTCTTTTCTCTTTGCCAGTACATCAATCCAGGAAGAATTAATTGAGATCTTGATGATTTCTGCCTTCTGCGCCAATGAGCTCAATAGGTTGTGTTCTGGATGGGCCAATCTGACAAGTATCTGGTGGTGCTGAAATCTAATGAGCATGACAGTTCTGTTCTCAAAGATTAGGCAAGTTCCTGAATATTTGCACCACTTCTTTTAGTCCAAGACAGAAAAGAATGTCATGATGACCATGATTTTCTACTGCAAGCTCAAGCTATCACTGTGCAATATGATTGGATTCTACATGAAAAAGATAAGATTTTTAGTAATTGAGTGATTTTAAGGGCAATATTCAATAAAATAGCCATGGAACATTTAAAATGAGCAGAGAAGAATGTTCTTTTTTATGTATTTAGTACAGGGTCTACAGGGTCTCACTACACAGATTGGACACGTGATCCTCCTGTTTTCAGCCTCCTAAACACGAGGATTACAGGCACCCACCACCACACCCATCTAAGAATATTCTTATGTGGTAATAAATATTTTAACTCAAATGAAAACTGGCATTATATATACTACTATTTGATGGAATGTAAAGCACTTAGGCAAACAATGATTTAAATAAGCAGATTTCAAGGTCTTAAGGTATGATTAATTGACTTTAAGGTATGATTAATTGACTTGTTTTCCCTTTTCTTCACTTTAACAGTGGCATTCATTAACAAAAGATTTATTATATAAAGCACATTTTGAAAGATGGTCATATTTTTTCACAAAAGGAAACTAAAATGCTTATATTTCTTCTAAAATTTTCACTGGGAAGCTTCGCTCAGCTTTGTCAAAGATTAGGCTGTACTATGGGATCAGGAGAACCTCAAGAAGTTGCTCAATTATTAAAGGAATGGACATTCTCAGAGTGTTTTTCATGTAGAGATGTACAGTTGAGGGTAGAATCTTCTTCACTGTCCACTGAAGCACTAATAATTGTCCCTATTATCCCTCCTGTCTAAATTCACAGATTTCCATATTACACTGTTTTTCCCTCTCACAAAGTTTGTCTTGTTTCACTTTATCTTGCAAATAAGTACTCATAGGAATTTTTATAATTCAAATGCCATTCCATACCAACTAAAATGATTGATTATTGGCTTTGAGTCACCTGTACCAACCTAAACACATTCTCCAAGGCTGAAAAACAATGACTATTATCTGCTATAATTTTATATAAAATTTAAAGACATTAAACATACAAAATATACCACTTTACTGAGTCCAGATGTATAAAATATGGTCACTTAAGATAACTCAGCATGTTGGCTCCTATGAGGAATGGAGAGGAATGTCGGGGAGACCATCTCATGTATGTTGAACTGTCTGAAATGCTTCATTACAGAGTCAAAGAAAACAAAGAAAATTTCTTACAAATTGAAAAATATTCCAATTTATAACTTCACATGGTAGGTAAACAGATATTTGTTGTCGTATTTTTAAAATTTCAGTTTATTTGAAATTCTTTATTACTAATTTATGAACTCTAGATTGCTAGGTCTCTCTGTAGAAATTGTGGTATGATATTTCTCTCTGTGTGCGTGTGTGCATGTGTGTGCATGTGTGTGATGTTTATGAATGTGCTCTTCATTGATACACCAGGTGGTCCTGATGAAAAGACTCCATGAAAGACACTTGACAAAAAATGGTTTTCATCACTCTCTCCCATTTATAACCCACATACTGATGCCTGGTTTTTATCTTCACTCAATTACTAAAATTGTTTTGGTTAAAAAATATGATGGTCCTGGTTTAAAAAATATGATGTTCCTGGTTAAAAAATATGATGTCTGCTTAGGCAGACACAGGGATGGGGCTTGATCCTTGCTTGCTGTGCTGGCTCCACCCCCAGGTGTGCTGAGAGAGTGATTGAGACTGGGTGTGGTCGTGCATGCCTGTAATCCCAGTGCTTGGGAGGCTGAAAACAGGAGGATCACTATGAGTCCTATCTATGTAGTGAGACCCTGTAGACCCTGTGCTAAATATGAAAAAAAATATGATTGTTCTTCAAATAAGTAAGACTTGGGTTTTCTTTTTAAATTTTTTTCATTATAAATTTATTTATTTCTTTTATTTTTTCCATAATTTTATTGAGAAATAAATAG
>NW_004524629.1:4689-5885 GCF_000260255.1 Octodon degus
AGTGAGACCCTGTAGACCCTGTGCTAAATATGAAAAAAAATATGATTGTTCTTCAAATAAGTAAGACTTGGGTTTTCTTTTTAAATTTTTTTCATAATTTTATTGATAAACATAGCAATGAGACAGTTTCAAATCAAATTGGTAGGACAGTTTCAATAATTAACACATTGCATACTGCCTTCTTAGTGGTTATTTGTTGTACAAGATGCAGACATGATATTCTATTTACAAACACCATTAGACCAAATCTCTCCATTCCTTGAATTAAGAGAATGTAGCTATATATCTATCCTAACTTGAGTTTTCTTGACAGTAGTCTTATAAGCAAGTTGAGTTGCTGTTTCAGACAAAAGAAAAATAATCAGTAATTTCTTACAAATCAGATGGTTTTTACACAGACCTATCTTTAGTGCACATGTATTAGAATGGGGAGATGTAGGAAAAGAAGGATTAGGACAGAATTATGGGCACTTATGAACATGCACTTACTGTGTGGGGCCTTTTGATTAGTCCTGGAATAGTTGGAACATGCAGTGTTCCACAGGATTTGTTACACGCTCACAAGGGGCAGAAAAGAGGAAGTAGGGAGGAGACACAGGCAACAGCCTTTATGAACTATAAAAAATTGTCCCTATCTAACCATTGTTTAAGCCTATGAAGTAACTAAATAGAATGAATAGAATGGCACATAGAGGCTAACATACTCAGGCTGTGACATGCCTGTAACCCCAGTATTTGGGAGGCTGAGGCAGGCGTATCACTGGGAGTTCGAGCTGAGCCTGAACTGCACAGTGAAACACTGCCTCAAAAACTCAAAACAAAATCAAAAACAACCCCCCCAAAATAAACTGATGTACTAATTTGCTTTATGTAATGATATATAAGTATATAGTGCCTGTGCAGTGAGCTTTGTGTAGTAGAAAGCTCTCTGTATCCTGTTTGTATGAAAAAAGTAGATGCTCTTCACTAATTTGAAGTCTTCTATAAAATTTACAGATTATGTGAGAAAATTTGGTGGATGAATCTTTCTAGAATGGATTTATAACTAACCACATTTCTGATTAAAGGGTTAGATGATTTAACATCATGTACAAATTCCTTATTAAATAAAAAATTATTTGCCAACCATGAAAAACAGTTAATGATTACATTTTAAAACAATTTATGTCAGTTAATTTCCAGGACATTATATATAT
>NW_004524629.1:5985-13517 GCF_000260255.1 Octodon degus
TATATATAAATTTTCCATACATGTGTATGTATATATAGACCTTTAACCTAATTACTTCTTGCATTATTCTCTCTTTGATGATTACTAATCTAGAAAGATGCCCTTGTATTTATTATTTCCTAATCAATTTTCCAGTCTATAGGGCACTGGGCCTCATACTTCTGGGAAACTCTCATATACCCCATAGAGTCAACACACATATCAGCATTCAAGAATACTTTTGATTGATGAAAAATAAGTTTTTAACTAAAACTCAAGTTTTAATAAGTATCTGAGTAACATCTGGCAATCTCTAAAAGTAAAAATCCGTCCAGAAAGGAAGCATAAACAGCTACTATGGGGACTTTGTAGTGGAAGAGAACTTTTTGGATGTACTGATTGGAAAATGCTGGCAGTAGAGTGGTTCATTGTTTGTGTCCTTATAAGACTTGGTCAAAACTCAAAAACGTCTTTGTGGTATAATATTTCTAAGGGAAAAGAACATTTGAAGAATAGCCTTTTGCTTCCAAAATATTGAGGTTACCCATTCTTCAATTCCCTGAAGTTATTAAGATCCATTTGTTTGCCTTTCTCTTGTTCATAAGGGAACCAAACAATAATTTCTTCTTTCTTGTATGATAATAACTCTTTACCCAAATTTCTGCCTAAGGAATCTCTTTAAGGCAATTTTTTTCTTTACCTATATATGCATGTTGCTTATTCACCACATAATCTAGGCTGCCATGAAAAGGATTTACAAATTTCTATGACTTATGATTTAAATGTTCAAATTGAATAATACATGAGTCTCCTTTGTTAACTTGTTCCTATCATGTGTATTATTTCTTTGGCTAAGTACAAATGAAAACATGACTGATAAGTCTTATGATTTAGAGAGCTTAAGAAAGATGCTACATATCATTTTGACATAAATCTTGGGATTCAGCTTTCCCTAAAATATTATGTTTTAATTGTACACACAAAATACACACACATATTATGTTTTAAGTATACACGTGTGTTTTAAGTGTATACAGAGAATATATATATATATATATATATATATATATGCTTATATATTTATTCAATTCCATATGGGATGAAATAAATACATAAGCAGAACTTCCTATATTTTTAAAAGATGGGTTTAAGACTACACAACATCATTCATCTCAAAGGTTCATTGTCAAGGAAATAGTTCTTAGTGATAAAGTTCAGTTATTTTCATGGTGAAATTATGAAAGAAACACAAAGGACTTTAGATATTAGGCAACTTTTTCTTTTCCAATGAACACAATGATCTAAGATTAGATATATTAAGACACAAATTAGCTCCCAGGTTTTTACTTGGGACAAGATATTGAGGGCAAAGTTAAAATCTGTCCAGGGAAGCCACACATGTTTACTATATGCATTACTTGACAAATGGATGTTTTACCACTGTAAATCTCTTCTTTATAAGTGTTTAAGTACATTTTGGAGCAAATGTGGTCCATTTCTTTTTATTAGTCCTCATTTTAAGGAGAAGGTTTAGTTAAATCAATTTTTTTTTTGTGTGTGTGTGGGGGGGGGGTACTGGGAATTTAACTCAGGACCTTGCCACTTGCCAAGTAGGACCCTACCCTGCTAAGCTCTGTGCCCAGCCCATAGTTTAAAATTTTTTAGACCACCATAAATTTCAAGCACTATATGGTATGAAAGAAGCAAAATAAATCTTTACTTGTTCTAAGTAACTCCTATTATTTGGTATACTGGCATCCAGATAACCAAAGCAAAGTGGAATGAGCCTAAACTAAAGTTTTGTTAAAGAAAAAACAACACATAATAACAAATAAAAAACATCAAAAAACTCCAAAATGAAACCTAAACAAGCAATAAAATGTTGATCATGTTCTATGGCCCAGATGCCTCAGGGCCGGCCTTCTAGGGAGGACAGCAATTACACTGGAACCTTGGAAACTGAGTGGGCCTGGGAAGCAGAGAAGGCACCGAGACCCGGAGTGTGTTAGAGGCGTACTAGGACTGAACACTTCATGAAATAGCTGTGAGATTCTGATGGGGGGGAGATGGTGCAGGACTGCCCTCTAGGCCTCACTTAGTTCTTGTTGCACAGATGGCCCCCTGCTTACTGTAGTTTGACTCAAAGATTAGTTTTTCTTTACTTTATAGTGGTGCAAAGTGATATAGATTCAGTAGACTCTCTACTTTGGGTTTGAAGTTTGATCTTCTCTCATGTTGGCTCTACTTTAGCTGACCCTCATTCAGGGTGCACACTTACGTGTACACTGGGCAGTAACGAGCTGGGTCGGCCACCTTAGCAGCACAACTGAGCCTCTACAGTGAGAGGAGCTGCGGCACTATGGTGTTCTGTGAGTTGGTGTGTTTAGTGCTTTTGCACTCACAATACTTTCAACATGAAATATTTTCAACTTGTGATGGATTTAGCACCAGGGAATGCCACCATAAGGTGAATAATATCTATTTAGGTTGCATGCACATGGAGAATTGATGAATTGAATCGACTTGCATAGGTTTTCTCTATTGTCTAAGCTGGTCTGTTCACCCAAATCTTCTTTCTAATATCTTTTTTTTTTTTTTTTTTTTTTTTTTTTTTTTACGGTACTGAGGATTGAACTCAGGACCTTGTGCTTGCCAGGCAAGTGCTTATTCTACTGAGCTATCTACCCAGCTCTTCTAATATTTTTATGAAGAAAATATAAGCATATCATGAAAAAAAGGCCAGCCAAATAGCTCAGCAGATTAAAGCACCTGTAAGCAGGTGCAAGGGCCAGGTGTTCGATCCCAGGCCTATGGTGCTGGTCCCACCCCTGGGGCACCCTGAGATGGCAATTGAGACTGGGCCTGGTGGCTCCTGCCTGTAATCTCAGCTCTTGGGAGGCTGTAAACAGGTGGATCACCAAAAGTCCAATGTAATAACGAGACCCTGAACACCCTGAAGACCCTTCCCTAAAATATAAAAATCAATCAGTCAATCAATCAAAGACAATATAAGCGTAGTGTAAAATTATCATGAAAGTAGAAAACTCTTGTCTAACTCTTGTCTTTGTATCAGTGTTCTTTGTGAATAATCACTGAATCCAGGTATTAAAGAAAGCATTAATGATAGTATATTTTAATATATTACAAAATTACTAGACAATTCTTAACCATTTTGTGACTATTTCACCAAAATGATATTTCCGCACAATTTCTGCTTTGGTGAAGAGCATTATTCAATACGATGAAATTGTATTCAAAATTTGTCTAACTACAGATATTGGCTGATTACTGAAAGTTTGGATACATGAGGAAACACAGATGTTTTAGGGGACTTTGTCACCATTAAAAAGAAAATAAGTCAGATGTGTTCTTCTACTAGCCGCAAGTGAAAGGAAGAACTGTAGTTTATACGCTGAATGTTTCCTTGTGCACTGAGAAGTGTTGAGCCCTTGCAGACGAAAGCTCACTCAAAAGGAAAATGAGAATTACGATCTCATTACTTTTCAGATTGTTTCATTTGCTCCGAAAAATATAAGCCACATGTGAATTTTACTATGGCTATAAAAATAGAAAACAAATTAAATAATCATAAGAAATGACCTTACTCCATGTAATAGAATTTTAAGGGGCTATTTCCTTACATTATGAAAATAGGAATATAGCAGTACTGTGCTGGCAGACTGTTCCCATGAACTTTGGAAATTAAAACTAAACAGCTCATTGTCCTACCAGGAGAAAATAACAGTAATGGCAAAAATCAGATCTCTGTAACTGGTCTCTACATATTTGTTGTGCTCTTGGTTAGAAATTGGTTATTGTTTAACAGTGAAGTTGAACTATTTTGAACATTTAACATAGTCTCTACTTGGCTGTTCTTATCCTTGGAGGAGCTCAGGAACTCACTGCTGCTGAGGGTCACTGTGGTACTTTTTGAGGGAGCTCTGGTTCTTACTTTGAGAGTCCCTTGCTAGCTCCGGTACAGATCCCTCAGCCTGCTAGCACAGATCTTTCATTCCACTTGCACAGGCTTTTAGATCCCACCACTGACCTTTGGACCTTTTCAGTGCAGATCTGCAAAGCAGGGCTGTGTGAGACATTGTCATGGCCTCTTGGCCTCCGGTTGGGCTTGTGGGAGGCAGTGCTTTGTGCCCTAGGCCATCAGCTAGACTCATGCAGGACATTGCTGTGGGATCTAGGCCCTCAGCTGAGTCCTTCGGTCTGTAGTATGTGGACAAATTTTCTGTGTTCTCTTTGTATATGATTCTTTGGGTGATCATTATAAAATAAAAAAAACACCATAGCCTCTGCCTGGAGTATCACAATGCACCAATGCACATGGGACAGGAAGTGCGCATTAATTGCCTATGATCAGGGAGTGAGCCTTGAGAATTCTATGTAGCTTTTTCACACAGTGTAGCTCCAGAAATCGTTTCAAAAACCTCATAAGTGTTCAGGATGTGCTTCTCTTTCCCAGTTCCGAGAACATCCTGTGCAGTGCAACAAGACAGGTCACTGTCTCCCAGGGAAGTATGCAAGCCCCACAGATGTGCAAGTAGAGCCGCCGTTTCCCACAGACTCCACAGCTCCTCTGGAGCACCGGAAGGGGAAGAAAAATCCTCTAAAAAATTAACCACATGTTAGTGCTGAAACCTTGCCAGGAACACAGACAGCCTGAGCAGGCTTTATTGCTGATGGAATTTGGTGGCTGGTCAAGGGGATGGCGCATGTCCTCTCAGAGTGCAAAGGGCCAAGGACTTTTATTTAAACAGAAAGGAAAACAGAGCAAGCAAACAGCAGTGGGGATGATACTACCAGCACTCAATCTGCTATTTTTAGATTAATGTACAGTGGGAGAGTGGTTCATTTTCTTAATCACTCTCCTTTATTGGGAGGGAGAAGGATTCAGGCAAAAGTGGTTGGCAATTGCGAACACGCCTGCTGGATGAGGCTGCTGCGTTGTGCTGAAAGTTTTGAATAACTGTGTCGGCATTATTCATATACTGCTCCATAGCACAAAATACATCATACCACCATAATCAAAGTGAGTCTAGTTTAAAATGTATGCAAAGCAAAAACCCCTAAGAATATCTCCTCCCCACACCTCCCTGATATTGCAAAAATTGAAGAACTGTTCAGGTTTCATGTTGCAAGCAATTAGCTGTTAAATCGCAGTTCATTTTTTCCCCTCCAGAAAAGAGCTATTATGCATTATCAACGTCTAAACAAACTGGCAAGCATTAACCACTCAGTAAATAGTTTTATTTTCTTTAATTTTCTGAGCCTTATAGCATTTTCTAGGTTGGATTTTTTTTCTTTTTCTTTCTTTTCTTTTTTTTTTTTTTTCTTTTTAGTACAGGGTCCTCAGGGTCTCATTATGTAGATCGGACTCCCTAGTGGTCCACCTGTGTTCAGCCTCCCAAATCCTGGGATAACAGGCGTGCAGCCATACACAGCCTCAATCACTGTCTCAGTTGGGGCAGGGCTGGCACAGCAGGCCCAGGGATGCGACCCTAGTCACTGTGCTCTGCCTAAGCAGGCGCTTTAGTCTGCTGAGCTATCTGGCTGGCCCTCTAGGCTGGATTTTGCTATATAAAGACACAGGGATTTTCCAGTGGCAGTAGCTACCATTGAAATGGTGATTATAGAGCAGTACATTTCAGACATCCAAATATTTACCTCTTTGCTTTAATAAATATTTGTTTTGGTTATCCAGATAAAACTCTTCTCTATACTGTAGTGAGCCCTGCTCTTGTTTCTTTGTCTCACTTCCTTACTCTGTGTTATCTTTCTTCTGAGAGTGACAAAAATTAAAACTCAAGGAAGAACTTGAAACCATGTAGAGCATCACTATCTTAAGCAGATAGGATAACCACGGCTCTGCAGCGACAAAGTAAAATTTAGAAAGTCGCCCTTCGGCCTCCTCATCTGTGTCCTTTCCCTCTCTCATAAGCACTCTGAGATTTATAGTGCCATTGCATAATTCTGTTCGTATCTCTTTCTTCTTGTGTTTAATAATTGTCTCCCTAGGCTTCCTTCCAAGCTTTACTTAATGGTTTGCTCTTGCCCAAGGTTATTTACAAGCAGGTCCTTCTGGGAAAATTTCATGTATCATGGGTTTTGCATAATTTTGTCCAGGTCTGGCTCACACTTTGCCATTTGTCTCCCTGTCTGGGGGCACGTTTTATAGTTTGGAGCTCTGGCTATTTTGTCTGGCTCTACACTCCACTCACCACTCTCAACAAATGGCTCCTAGGCTCTCTCTTGCCTACTCTTTTCTGTGTCCCCTGTGTGGCTGTCCCTGCTTTCCCTCATTTTCTCACACTTGTATGAGCATCTGCACCTCATCTCTCCTCCATTTGTCTTCCACAGCTCACTGTCCAACTCCTCACTCTTTAGTTCTTATCTTGACCCTGGGTTCTTACGGTGTCCCTAGAAAATCGGGCTCCCCTCTCCAGGACTGTCTGATCTTCTCCTGGCTCCTTTCTGTAAACTCCCATTTTTAGCAGTGGTTTGCTTTGTGCCACTTTTTGAGCTCACTAATGTAGCACAGAAAGAAGCAAAATACTCTGAAGTAAGACACACACAATTGTTATAAAGAAGCAACAAGTTACTTAGCAGTGAAGCAAAAAAGGTAGTTTCATTTTTTATAGTGTTTGTCATAGAACAAGGCACAAGATATGAACATTTTTATTTATTGGGAGCACTTCAGTATTTCTCTTTGGTACCAATGGGGTTAGGACCTTTAGATTAAAAAAAAACAAAACAAAACTCTTTTGCTGTTTCAAAAAGACACACAACAATATTGTGTGCAGAGTATAACATGAAAGTGCCAACATGCTTATTTGGGAAATATATTGATGGTTAATAACACACGCTTTCATTAATTACTGAGTACAAAACCCCAAGGGTAATGTCTCACTTGTTTTGCTCTCTCATTGCTACACACGTCATGCTATCCAATGCTTGCAAGAACATATGTGTGGTATTTAACCTTGGCTAAATGTTTAAGCATTTAAGAATATCTTTTTGTAAAATCCCGATATCCAGGTCATACCTCAGAAGAATTATATCAGAATCTATGGAAATGAGATTTAGATACAAGTACTTTGCAAAGCTCTTAAGTGATTTCAAGAGGGAGTCAAGGTGCATGTTTAGGGCAGTAGTTCTGAAATCAGAGAATGCATGAGTTACTGGAGACTTTGTTGAAAATGCAAATTCTTTTCTTTCTTCCAAGTGCAATTTTAATTCAATAGATTTTATTTGAAATTTGCTTGTGATGTTGCCTTAGGGAATCCCTTAGACACTAAGATCCATGAAAAAAAAAAAAACAAATAGATTTTAAAGGTGGAAAAAATTAAACAGATTCTAAAAAGAAATCTAAAGATCAATGGTGGCACAAAAAGTAAAAATTTGATCATTATTTTCGATGTTGCACAATTACTCCCTTACCAGGAAGTACGGTTATAGGAGACTCAATCTGTGATGGATTCTAATTTTTTATTATTCTTCAGGGCACAAGAAAATTTTGAACTCTTAGTCCATATAAGAAATCC
>NW_004524629.1:13887-23771 GCF_000260255.1 Octodon degus
GGTGCTGGGGGATTGAACCGCGGTCCCTGTGCTTTGCTAAGCTTGTTCTAAGTAGGTGCTTTAGACCACTGAGCCATCTCACCAGCCCTGTAAATCATTGTTTTGAAAAATTATTATTATATTATACTTTGAGGTAGTGTTCATTAATCTTCTTTTATCTCTATTGAATATTTGAAAGTAGAAAAGAAACATTTTCAACTTGGAAATGTACTTCTTCAAATAAATAAACAAAATTGGGAAAACTGCTTGAAATATGATGGGTTTTAAACTGTGTTAACTGAATTAAAATTCTATACACTATAAAGATTGAAAAAAAAAGATTATTATATTTGTTGGTAAAAGTCCTAAATCTAAAACCACTGGACCAATACACTGTATTCTACTGTTTTGCTACTAAATTTCCATCAAAGCATTATGTTATAGGTGGATACTGTGGTAGAAAAATATTTATAATAATATGTTTGAAGCTTAAAAATACAGTAATATGACATATGCAGCTAAGTGCAACTGTATCTGCTTGTATGCAGAATAATGAAGAATAAAAAGGAGAGTGCATTGATAGCAAAGATCATCAGTAAAATTCATAATTGCTTCTTCTATGTTAGTCAATTGTGTGCTTCAGAAGCTATGGTATCTTTTTGAGTTGTCCTTATATAATCTATATTCAGACTAGGTTAAGACAAAAAAATAGATATTGTTTACATGGCTGAGACACTGAACAGGCAGAACTTATAAACAAGTGGCTTCAAAATTCAAACAATAGCATCAGATCACTCTGTCTCTTTAGTTTCTGTGATGACTCCACTTCCAACTAAGTTTTCTCAGAGGAGTGGTAAACATGGCCATCTTTCTCAGAAAATGTGTTCTCAGACCAGGAGAATATGATGCAACTGTGCCCAGAGGGTCAGCCTGACTCGTCAGGATGAGAAACGCACTTCCCCACTCTAGGGCTGGGCAAAGGGAATTGTGAGTGGAAAGGCGGGGGGAGGACAAGGATGAGGAAGTAAGGAGATTAACAGGTGATTGACAGCCCCATAAGGCCAAGTGGAGAAGTCACAGTAATAAAACCATTTCAGACAGCTAAAAAACAATGGTTTCCACAATAGTATAAAAGATGAGCCCAAAGAAATTATTTTCCTGCTAGGTCTTAGAAATTCACGTAATGTTTTAACTGCACCCTAGTGGCCCAGTGGATAAGAAATTCATGTAACGTTTTAGGATAGCTGCTGTATTTATTTATATTTGATCTAATGATTTTCTGACTCCCTATTAAATTTTCTCATTAAAAAGAACAAAACATTTGCTTATTAGAAAGCATTCTTAAATTGGTATCCAAAAATGAGGAAGAAAATCAGAGTTGAGGTATATAATCTTGTGATTCTAATAGGCTGGTAAATCTGAGCAAAATAAATTTACTTTTATATAAGGCATCATCCATTTATGCTGCAATAAGATCTATCTACACACACCCTTGTAATTTTTTTTTGCATTTACAAGACTAAAAGAAAATGCTATTAGGAGATATCCTGAAAAAAATGGTAGGCATGGGAATTACAGCACATGGAAAAATTAATGTGCACAATTAAAAAACAATGCAACATCAGTCACTGATGATATAATTAGACACACATGGTAATGGTATTAGGAGTGTTAGTATCTTGTTTGAAGGCTATAAAATTACAACTCATGTAAACATAATTCATTTACTTGTATTCTATTCTACATTAGTTGAGAAGTATTCAGTTCTTTTCACTGAGAAATGCAAAATCTAAATGAATTTTAATAGTGACTGCTGCTTTCCAGGGCTGGAAATTCATTCACTTCCCAGAATAGATAGTAGTTGTGAAGAGTATGAAGTGTCTCAGGGAAAGAAAAGTATGAAAAAGACTGAAGTGATCTTTAATATTGGCAAGTAGATGATCCTAGCAGGACTGGTAAGAAGCATTTCACCAAGTGATGAAGTTATCAGAGTCAGGAGAGGAGCCAATAGGGGGTGAGGAAGCGAAGATAGTGGCATTGGATGGCCTAGGAGGAGCTGGACTGAGAAGGAAAGACACTAAGTGCAGTAGCTACTCAGCCCTGGGGTAGTGCAGCCTCCTCTGGTCTTCTCATGTTCCCCTTTCCCCTTTTTATCTCCTCTCCTCTCCTTTCCTCTAATATTTTCCTTTCTCCTTTTCAACATCATGGAGACTAAATGCAACTGATGAGCTGAAGAGACGAACCCATTTTAAGGGGAAAGTTACTGTTGGCATGAAAATGAGGTAAAATGCTTTTGTGAACCCACTGGAAACACAGAGAGGGATGGACAGCAGCGACTGAAGAGAGCAGAGATTCTTATTCAGTTAAACCTGAAAAAAAATTAGGAATGGATAGACTAGGTGTGGTGGCGCGCACCTGTAATACCAGCACTTGGGAAGCTGAAAACAGGAGGATCACTACGAGTACAATCTGTGTAGTGGGACCCTATAAACCCTGTACTAAATGCATAAAAATAAATAAATAAATAAATAAATAAATAAAGGAATTCACCATTGTGGAAAGCAGAACTTGAAGGAGTTATTGGACTTATGACTATTTTTTCTTTGTGTAGAATGGTGAGATCTCACTGCTAAAAGCCACTGGGGGTATCTGGGACTCAGGAAGCCTGGGGATATGTGACGATGTATGTTAAGGTTCATATCTAGACGTCCCCCCAGGCCTCATGCACTCCTAGATGGAGCTCTGGGAGGTGATCTTGTCCTGGGGGTGTGATGCTCACCCGTGTATGAGTCCACTGGTGAGTTTACAGCTAAATGTGGTGTTGGGAGGTGAGTCCCTTGGGCCATGACCCGAAAGAATGTGCTTCCGCTCTCCTCCCGGTCTCTCTGATTCCTGACTGCCCTGTAGGAAGCAAGCTGCCTCTGCCACACCGCTCTGCCATGCTGCCCCACATTGGAACCAGCTCACCAGGACTGAAACTTGTACAGTGTCATCCGAAATAAACCTTTCCTCCTTCAAATTATGGATTTCAGGCATTGTGTCATGGTGAGCAGGAACTAAGATAACAGATGTTTTTAGAATAGTCATTTTAGGAGTAGGGAATGTCACAGTCCCACGAAGAAAACTAGTATTAAGGTAGTCCCCAGGCAGGAAAAAGCATAGATTAAGAGTTATTCTTACATAAGCCAATCACAAATGCATATCCCAAAAGTAAATGACTAAGTCTGCTTTTCTGATTATTAAGCATATAAATGAAAGATCCAATTTTAAGTTCCATAAGTCTTAATCTTTCTTGCACTAGGGTGACAAGTAACTGATTTTCATTTTATTTCTCAAATTGACACAATGAAATTACATTGTGCAATTGTATGTTAATTATCAATTGTATATGTCATCAGGGTACTTTTATCCTATAAATTTAATAAAACAGGTTCTGTTGACTCAAAAATATCTTCCTTCTAGGAAGAAATGCTGAGAACAAAGCAAAATTTTCTAATTGTTCAAGGGAAGCAGAAAGAAAGATGTGTGGTCCTGTAGAACCATGGATTTATGGCAATCAAATTTTCTGTTTAATTTCATAGTTTTACAAAAATTGATGTTCCAGATAAGCGTGCACCCCCATAACTAGCTAGAAAGAATACCGAGGGGGTAATAATGGTGTCTAATCACTGCTCTCTTTAGCAAATAATTCTCTGTAATCCATATGTCACTGCTGCAGATTTTAAACACACATACACACACCACACATACATATAAAACCTACAAAGTCAGTTTCTCCTTCTAATCTACAAAACTTCTTAAGATTTTCTTTGAGGCTATAAAACTGTGTAAGCATGAGAATAAGGACTGAAGCTGTGCACAGGGTCGTAAGGGAATGAAAGATGCTGAGGACTTTGGAGCGGACTAGCAGATCTTCTCTTTTAGCACTGTAACAGTCTATCAATTTGTTATTGAGTTATTTGTTAGTACAGGACTTGTAATGTGCATGAAACTATTCTAGAAAGGAGAAGTAACTTAACATGTATTACCTTTAAAGATTTGAGAATTAGAGACATGGTTAAAGTAACTAGAGAGAGCTGAGGCTGGTTTAAGAAAATATGTGGCAGCTAGGCACAGCAGTACACGCCTGCCATCTTAGCTCCAAAGAGGTTGTATGAAGAGAAGCTCGGGGTTGAGCCCAAGAGGTAGCTTTAAGGATTTAGTGAGATTTTTTTAATATAAAATATGATTAGTTCTTAAAATTAATTTTATTGAGAAAGAAATAGCAATGAGACAGTTTTAAAACAGGTTAGTATGACAGTTACAATAATTAATACATTGTATATTGTTGTCTTTGTAGTAGTTATTCAGAGTACAAGATACAGACATGGTATCCTGTCTAAACACTATTAGTATAATTCTTCTCATTGAACTAAGAGACAGTAGCTGTATATCTATCCTATTTTGTATATACATATACATAATGGTCCTAGATTTTATACCCCTTTTTTGTTTAGTTTTGTCAGAGATGGGTCTTCCCTTGCCATTCAAATATTTTAGGTGCATGAACTCAGCACAATAATCCAATATAGGCCAATAGTCCGTAATAGTAGTGGGTTATTTGCAGAACTGGCAATGTTAGAAGTTGTTGACTTGGGCCTTTTACATCTCAGCATATTAATATGACTTTATTTTTTATACCTCATGTTTATACTTTTTTGCTGGATGGTTAAGACCAAGATAAAGCAAGACCTATATAGCAAGCAATGCAACTTTTGTATCTGCTAAGTTCAGTCAAGTCTCCTCAGGATTTATCCTGAAACCCTGTACCGCAGTTTGTAGATCCTTTGTCAGTGTCAGCCATGTGGATGAGTCACAGCCATTGCTTGACCAATATGCTCTCTGAAAGAATGTTTTCTCTCTAGGTGACATAAGAGGACCTATACTGTAACATCTTGTAACTTTGTCCCAAATTTTCTGTTCAAGGAGATTATGAGGAAAGTGATCATAGAGGAAAGTGATCGATGATGTATAGTGGGCCTAAGGACTTAGTGAAATCTTGTTTCAAATCTAAAAGTCTGAGGATATAGGCACTTGCCTGGCAAGCGCAAGGGCCTAAGTTCAATCCCCGCTTCCACAAAAAAAAAAAAAAGTCTGAGGAGGAAGCTCAGGGCAGAGGCTCTGAGTTCAGACCCCCAAACTGCAGGGTGTGTGTGTGTGTGTGTGTGTGTGTGTGTGTGTGTGTGTGTGTGTAGCACTCTCTCGGTCTCAGGCAGATGGGTGCTGGCACAGCACAGGCCTTATAGGTAGGAGTCAGCCTATAAGCAACTATTGGGAAATCATAGATATGAATGAGACATAAGGAAGCTTTTTAAATTTATAAATGACTATGCTTCAATTAGTGTCAGTTTATCCACTTCTGCAAATTACCCTTTAAGTTTTAGTCTGGCTTTATTGACTACATAAAAAAAAACTGGCAAGAAATGTAAATCAGATAATTAATGTCCTGATTATTTCACATATAAATATAATCATAGGCAGCTGAAAGTTGATACACATGGCTGTGTGTTCAGTTTTATGCCTTAGAAAGACAGGTTCAATGCTGAGTTCTTTGTACCTGTGAATATAACCTTATCTGCTAACAGGGTATTAGCAGGTGTGTTTGAGCTAAAATAGGCTCGGAATGGATTAGGGCAGGACTAATCCAAAGTCTTTATGGGTAGACATCAAGTTAGTTTCAGCCACCAGCTAATGAGGAGAAGACCATGAGATGCCAGGCAGAGGTCGGAGGACTCATTAACAAGTCAAGGAGCAGCGAGAGCTGCTGATCCCAGGCAGAGGTGGGGCAAGGACATGGTGGCCATTTCCCCTCAAGACCTTGAAGGGAGCATGACCCTTCTGATGCCTTAATGTGGGGCTCTTAGCTTCCAGAACCATGAGAGAATAGCAGCTGCCTGGCAAGCACAAGGCCATGTGTTCAATCCCTGGTACAAGAAAAATTAAAAAAAAAAATAAAATAAAAGAGCGATGAGAGCCTGCATTTCTGTTTCATTAAACTGCCTGCTTTATTTGGGATGTTTTGTAATGGCTGCTGTGAGAAACAGTTACACATTCTGTGATAAATCCACCAAAGGGGCCAAATACAAAGATTCCCAAGAATCAGTGCATATAGCAAAAGAATTGTAAAGCTTTGTAACAATTTTCTTAGTTTCACATGAGGAAATTGCATATGACAGAAATGAAAATTGCCACCTTCACCAATCTGATTAATGGGGAATAAGGGTCAGAATCCAGAGGTACTGCTTCCAATTCTATCATTTTTTCATAATTCCCAACTGTACACAGGAAACTTGAGCTGTATAGAAATTAACTGGGAATAGAGATTATATCCACCCTTCATTTTTGCCCCACTGTGCTAGTACAATAGATTTTACACTTTCTTGACAATAACATCATACCAAACTTTACTGCCCAATTTTCATTACATATCAAGACTTACTCCCTGAAATGAGAAACTATTAATACACTGAGAGGAACTTATCTTTTCCAGTCTTCATTTTTTTTTCACTTTTCCAGACTCTCCCATGAAACATTTTCTTGGATTTTTTTGAGGGGTGGGGCTATGTTGTTGTCTGAAAAGTTAGGTTTTATAAATATAAAGGAGTAAGAAAATATAAATTGTTAGGAGTAACGTCACAAACCTATTTGGCTTTTTTAAAAAGTAGCATCTTGACATGCAACAGCTTGAAAATGCAGAAAACAGACAAGCCTGGGCAGAAATTATATTTTCCTGGACCTCTGCTCTATTATATCTTTTAAGATCTAGGGAGAAAAAAGAAAAGATCCAGGGCCTTGTGAATGATGCTTGATGCTATAATGATCCATTTATAATGAATGTTTCAAAAATGTGTGGACTATTTTTAAAAAACCACTTACTTTTAGAACTGTGTTTGATCTATGGATGTTTACAGAATTGAAGCTTGAAAAATATTCTCTATATCTTTATATATTTAGGGGGCAAATCAGGCCTTATGACCCCATCTTTGTGCTTAAAAGAGACTGAAGCCTTATTTTATATAAAATCTGTGTTTCTAAAAGATATATGTTAAAGTGGAAATACATTTTCACTTATACCCCATAGTTCTTGAGCTGACCATCTTGAAAAACATACTGAATAAATTTCAGGGTTTAAACATGACATCTTTCCTAATTCATAACAAACCTGATCTCTTTTCTCTCCTGGAATGTATCAATTTTATTTTTCTCTTCTTAGGTTAGGGGAGAACAACTAGAAAAACTGGCTCAATAAGTATTTTTGCCAATTTAACACCTTTAGTTTTGGTAATGTCATGCAGCCTAAACACTGAAATAATTTTAACTTATTTCTCAAATCTTTTAAAAAAAAATCTCATGGTCTTTTGAGCTCCTGCTTTGCCCTTAACAGTCACGAAGTTCTTACTTCTATTTGCCTTCTTCTTCCACTCACCCGTGCTGTATCTCCTGCTCCTCAATTGACAAGTTGAGATCTGAACAGTCTCAGTTTTCCCTTGAAAGAAAATGTTGGTCAAGGTGAAGTACAAATGGGAGTGGAGATGAAGGTTCTGGAGTCTGATCTTTATTAGAGCTGCTGCTGGCTTGTTTTAGGCCCACATTGATTTCTTATACTTTCAGAACATGTTGTTGAATGTTTTAATCAACTGAGCATCTTTTTAAGTCAAAATATGTCTCTTATTTTGCAACGGTCAAAACAGAGTTCTGTCGTACACATGAACTATGCCAAGTGAATCATTTTCACATTAAGTAATAAGGTCTCCTTTCTTGTGATTAATTCTGTTTATTTCTTTCAACAAATCACATTAGCACACATGACCTCATGTAATGGCTATGCCTGAGGCTTAGAAAGCCATCCACTGGTTATGTATAGCGAATAATATTGTTGTATTACTCTGGTAACTAGCTCCTGGGGACCGCTGTGTAGGCAAGTCTGCAGGGGCCTCTGATGTTATCATTCGAGCCATGGTCTGGGTACAGATGATGTGTTTAAAACTCCCAACATATGAAATTTCCTGCCAGCAAACAGCATCAGGTCATAAACGTAGTACAAATTGATTCAAATAACAGCATCAGGAGGTTGTCCAGAATCTCTAAAGGCAATCTGATGCTATACAGTTCCTAGCAGAAAAAAAAAAAAACCCTCTGAAAAATGAGTGCTGGATATGATTTGAAAACTGTTCAGTGGACTGCATTATTTTGCTGTTCTTGTAAAGGCAGAGTGAAATGCTGCGTCACATAAGCTGCTTGTGAGGCTGCCCTCATGCAGGCTCGCTCACTTGGCCATTGCACAGACTTGACTTTCTTCTTCCTTCCAATAATGTTTTCCTAAAACAGTGGATCTTGATTCTGGTTGCCTATGATGACATCTACAGGGTTTCAAACATGTGAAAAATGGATGTTCAAGCTTCATTCTTAAGCGATGGAACCAGAAGCTCTTTGTGGGCTCTAGATAATTCAAAAGGTTGTCAAGGAGTCTTTTGTGGACAATTGGAGCTGAGGCTACTGCTCTGAGGCACAGGCCTTCCTGCTTTGTTGGGATGTGGTCAGTAGTACTTTCATAGTCCTGTAGTCACTTGTTTCATCTCTGTTTTTAAATTTGGAATTGTAGTATTTCATTCGTAGTCTCTTCTCCACAGTCAGTTTTCCAGATAAACCAGAATTGTTGTTTTTAAGACAAGTCAGTTAGTTATTTTCTTAACTCAAAAGAATTCAAAGCCTTGCTACATGATTGGAAATCCCAACTAACTGTGGCTGAGAAGTTGTGATCTACCTTGTTCCAAAGATGCCTCTTGCTACTTTTGTGTCATTCAGGTTGCTTTTCTTCCCTGGGCTTCTGGCTGCCTTGCAGACATACCCCATGGAGTCCCTTTGCCGTAATTCTCCCTTGGGTTCTTGGTTCCACAAGCTTGTTTCCTCACTATTTTTGGGTTTTTCACAAGCCAGTTAAGGACAGTTTTTCCCTGGTCAAAACAATTATAGATCTCCTCTTTTAGAATTTTACACCATTTACTTGGGTTCAATTGATTTATCAAGATATACAACACCTTCACATACCATAGGTCAGAAAACTTGCTTTTCCCTCCCCTCCCCTCCCCTTCCCTTCCCTTCTCTTCCCTTCCTTTCCCTTCCCTTTCTCTTTTCTTTCCCTTCTCTCTTTTGACTTTTTGTAGTCATGGGGGTTGATTCCAGGGCCCTTTAACTGAGCTATATCTAACCCCTATGCAATTTTGTAAAAAAGCAAAAAAATTTGAAACAGAGTCTTGGTAAGTTGTTATGTATTTGGCACAGGGTCTCACTATGCAGCTTAGACTCATAGTGATCCTCCTGTTTTACACTCCCCAGTGCTGGAATCACGGGTATGCATCACCATGCCTGGTCTTGGTAAGTTGTTAAATTGTCCAGGCTTGGTTGGAACTTGCAATCCTCCTGCTTTAGCCTACCATAGTGTTGGAATTCTATGTTTGCAACATAATGTTTAGTTAGTAAAATTTCTTTGCAAATGATCAGAGAGGAAATATTTTGTATTTTGCAAGCCATTCAATTTCTGTTGTAATTTAACTCTTGTTATAATGGAAATATAGTCATACATAATATGCAATCAATTGTTGTGACTCTGTTCCACTATAACTCAATTTAAAAAGTCAGGTGGAGGGACAGATCTGGCCCAGATAGCAGTTCAGCTATATACATGTGGTTCCTCCATATATTTAAATCTAGGTACTGAATTTTCTATTATTGATACAATTGTCTCTGTTTTAAAAATTCCTTAGATCAAGTATAAATAAGTCTCTCTGGTATAAATTAGTAAATTTCAAGTATGATTAACATTTGGATGAATCCTGGTATTCTTTTCTATCTCTTTCTTTCTTTCT